>NW_016805021.1:809465-830083 GCF_001698545.2 Rhinopithecus bieti
GGCCCACTTTTCTTTTCTTTTCTCTTCTCGTCTCCTTTCTTCCTTTCTTTCTTATTTTGAGACAGAGTTTTGCTCTTGTTGCCCAGGCTGGAGCTCAATGGCACGATCTCAGCTCACACAACCTCCGCCCCCCAGGTTCAAGTGATTCTCCTGCCTTAGCCTCCCAAGTAGCTGGGATTATAGGCACCTGCCACCATACCCAGCAAATTTTTTTTGTATTTTTAATAGAGATAGGGTTTCACCATGCTGGCCAGGCTGGTCGCTAACTCTTGACCTCAGGTGATCCACCCACCTCGGCCTCACTGTGTCCCTCCAAAATTCATATATTGAAGTCCTAACTCCCAGGATCTCACAGTATGACTGTATTTGCAGATAGAGTCTTTAAAGAGGTAATTAAGGTTTAATGTGGTCACTAGTGTGGGCCATAATCCAGTATAAATGATGTCCTTACAAGAGGAGGAGATTAGGACACAGACACATGAACATAAAAAGCGACCACAGCCATCTACAAGTCAAGGAGAGAGGCCTTGGAAGAAACAACCCTGCAGACGCCTTGATCTCAGACTTCTAGCTTCCAGAACGATGAGAAAATAGATTTCTATAGTTTAAGCCACCCAGTCTACAGCATTTTTTAGGACAACTCAAGCAAACTAATAAACATAATTTTTTAAACCCACACTATGTAGCCTATCAATTTGCCCCATCTTCCTGAACTGAAGTACAAGGATTATATTTCCTGTTCTAATCAAGCTGGCTTTTCTGTGATGAGCTGTTCTCAATCAGATTCTCATTCGTTTTCTATGAATTTTTGTACAATTTTTTTCTATATTCAGAATCCATTTATCAGATTGCATTTTTTCCTTTCACTGATTCAAGTTTTCTCCAACAAGTATTTTCCAGTTATTACATCCATCCTTTCACTTACCAGCAAAGCCTGGTGCTTGCCAATCTGTGCATGCTTAACCAATGTGCTGACTAAATGAAAAGTAAAGTTATTCACTATGAAATAAGTGCCAGGCCAACCTCAGATCAAATTAATTAATTAGTACATTTTATAACACTTTAATTTTAATAAAGTTTTCAACACTAATAAAAACCTCAAATATAAATATTTTAGCTCTCACATCAGGGAGTAAATTTCACACTAGTTTTGGGTAGTAGAATCATAGGGAGTTTCTTGACTCCCATTTTAAACCTATCATGCATGCACATATGATAACAGGGATTTCATCTATAAAACACTGTAGATCTAGAACATGGAGAATCTACAACAAACCTGTTTTATTTATTTATTTATTTTTGAGATGGAGTCTTGCTCTATTGCCCAGGCTGAAGTGCAGTGGCTGGATCTCAGCTCACTGCAAGCTCCGCCTCCCGGGTTCACGTCATTCTCCTGCCTCAGCCTCCCGAGTAGCTGGGACTACAGGCGCCCACCACCTCGCCCGGCTAGTTTTTTGTATTTTTTTTTAGTAGAGACGGGGTTTCACTGTGTTAGCCAGGATGGTCTCCATCTCCTGACCTCGTGATCCGTCTGTCTCAGTCTCCCAAAGTTACAACAAACCTGTTTAAGAAAAGGTTGGTATTCCTGAACAAATTGCCTTGTTCTGGTGTAATTTACAACTTAATACCGACTGGCAGAAGTACTTTTTACATGAGTAGTCTAGGTAGTTATAATACCACATCAATTATTTTAAAACGCTTGACTGTTGAAATGTATGTTTAAAGTAGGTTAGCAGATTCTTCAAATTCATCCTAGCATCTTCCAGCATTTTCATATTTGGTTGGTATTTAGACCCAAGGAAGCTCAAGTTTAAGATACAACTCTGGTAAAATCTTAAAATATACGTTAATGATAAAATCCAGGTAAGTGTAATCATTTTATTTTCTACATGTATCAAGAAGATAACTTCACAATTTCATGTTTGGAATGGTACTTATGAGCAAGATGGCTACTAAAAGCATTTCTAAGGCTCTTGGGAGCCAGAGATACAAAAGGGAATTTGTACCCTCTTGCAGGCTCTTTACCACAGACTTCTATCAGGTTCTCAGGAGAAAGATTGGAGAGGCAGAGAGAGAGACTAAAGAAAGAATCCTGGATGAGGGGAGAGACTTCCATTTGGGAAATTCACAAAGTCTAGCCAAGACCCTTCTCCATAGGACCAAAATTTTAAACCAATGGGAGAAGAATACCCCTAAATCCTGTCATTCTCCCACTTAATCTGGATTTAGGTGAAGACCTGTTATGGCTGGAGGCAAAGAGAATAAAACTCTGTAACTCTGTTGAGAGGAACGGAAAATAGTCCTGGATTCAGAGGTCTCTAACCTATGGGACAGAGGCAGGAAACTCCTACACAAGACTCTCAAATACCACAAGGCTGAATTTACCTGCTACTGGGAGAGGGGCAGGATCACTGAGAAAGCCTCATTTCTGAGATCCTGGGACAAAGGGTCTATTCAAGACTGAGGCTGGACAAAAACAACAGAGAACCCCATTCTGTCCTCTATGATAGCAGCCTTCCATTGCAGGAAGGTCAAGACTGCAGAGACAGACCTTCTTTGAGGTGTGCACACACACAAAAATGACCAAAAATTGAGTATCGAGCAGTGAGTAGAACCCTCTGGCAACCCTAAGCACAAGGTAATGCTAGAGATGTTTAAAGGCTATAGCATACTCATAGTAACCACACCAACAACAAAATCAAAATCCATTTCAACCCCTGAATGGACTAACGTTCATATTAACAGCCTAGCAGAAGAGTCATACCCATTTCTAGGAGGAAATAGTGTTAATCATTACTGTCCTCCATGCAATGTTTGGCATTCAATGAAAAAAAAAATTACAAGATGTATCAAAAAGCAAGAAAAAAAACAAACAAAAACAACACTACTCACTGTCAAGAGAGAAAGCAATCAACAGAATCATACTCAGAGATTAATCTGATCTTGAATATATCAAAGAAGGAAGTAAGACAGCCATGCTAAAGGTGTTAGTGGAAAGGAGGACATCACTTTCACTCAGATTGTGAATTTTAGCAGAGTAATGAAAACTATGGGAAAGGATCCAATAGAAATGTTAGAAATAAAGAACATAATAACAGAGGTGAAGAATGCCTTTGACAGGCTCAGTGAACTGGACACAGCTGCATAAAGTCGGTGAACATGAAAACAGATCAATAGAAATCAGCCAAACTGAAACACAAAGAGAAAAAAGAAAAAGAGTTTCTAAGATATGAAGGGCCATATAAACTATCTAACAAATGTTTAACTAGAATCATAGGAGAAGAAGAGAGAATGGCAGAGGAAATATCTGAAGACATAAAGGATGAGTACTTTCAAAAAATAAAAGACATGAAACCACAGGTGCAAAAAGCACAAAAACATATTATACATGGAGGAACAAAAATAGCAATTACAGTAGCTCCTTATTCATTGTTTCTCTTTCTGTGGTTCCAGTGACACATGGTCAACTGTAGTCTGAAAATATTACAGTATGATAAAATATTTTGAGAGAGGGAGAGAACACATGCATATAACTTTTATTACAGCATATTCCTAGAATTGTCCTATTTTATTGTTGTTCATGTTGTTAATCTCTTACTGTGTCCACTATATAAATTAAACTTTATCACAAGTATGTATCTACAGAAAAAAACATAATACATATAGGGTTCAGGAATATCCATGGTTTCAGGCATCCACTGGGAGTATTTCAATATATCTCCTGTGGTTAAGGAGGGACTACTGTATAGTAATACTCCATCACAGACAATGTAATCCAGAAGACAGTGGAGTGACAGTGTTGAAAGAAAACAATTCTCATCCTAGAATTCTACACATAGGAAAAATATCTTTCAAAATGAAGGTGAAATAGGGAGCTCAGACAATTTATTACTAGAAGATGTGTCCTACAAGAAATATTAAAGTTCTATAAGTGAGAGTATGATCCCAGACAGAAATGTAGATCTATACAAAGAGATGAAAGTATCTGAAAATTATTAAAATGAAGGTAATTATAAAAGGTCCAAAAGTATGATAATTCAAAGGAGAAATAATAGTCTTTTAAATAAATGATGCTAAAACAACTGGATAACCATATACAAAAATAAATAAATCTCAACCCATATTTCAGAGTCCATACACAAATTAACTAAAAATATAAAACTTCTATAAAATATAAAACTATAAAACTTGAAAAAATTCTTTGTGACCTTGGGTTAGGCAAAATTTCTTAGATATTACACAATACCAAAACATGGTCTATTAAAAAAATTGATCACTGGAACTTCATAAACTTAAAAACTTCTCTTTGAACAACACTATTTAAAAACTGAAGAGGCCAAGGCAGTGGCTCATGCCTGTAATCCCAGCACTTTGGGAGGCCACTGTGGGCAGATCACTTGAGGCCAGGAGTTTGAGAACAGACTGGCCAACATGGCAAAACCCTGTCTCTACTAAAAATACAAAAATTAGCGAGGTGTGGTGGTGGATGCTTGTAATCCCAGCTACTCAGGGGGCTGAGGCATGAGAAGTGCTTGAACCCAGGAGGCAGAGGTTGCAGTGAGCCAAGATCATGCCACTGCACTCTAGCCTGGTTGATGAAGCAAGATTCTGTCTTTAAAAAAAAAAAAAAATTTGAAGAGATCCTGGAAAGCAAAGATGGTTCAACATACAAAAATCAATGTCATGACCAGGCGTGGTGGCTCATGCCTGTAATCCCAGCACTTTGGGAGGCCAAGGTGGGCAGATCACTTGAGGCCAGGAGTTTGAGACTAGCCTGGTCAACATGGCAAAACCCCGTCTCTACTAAAAATACAAAAATTAGCCAGGCATGGTGGTGCACACCTGCAGTCCCAGCTATTCCAGAGGCTAAGACAGGAAAACCACTTGAACCAGGGAGGTGGAGGTTGTGGTGAGCCAAGACTGCTCCACTGTACCCCAGCCTAGGTGACAGGGCGAGACTCTAGCTCAAAATAAAAAAAAAAAAAAAAAGGAGAAAACCTTTGTGACATTGGATCTGCAACGATTTCTTGAATATGATACCAAAAAAGCACAGGCAACAAAAGACAAAATAGATAACTTGGACTACATAAAAAAATGAAAAACTTCCATGTGTCAAAGGACACAATCAACAGAGTGAAAAGGCAATCCATGGAACGGGAGAAAATATTTGCAAATCATATATCTCATAAGGAATTAATATCTAGAATATACAAATAACTCCTATAACTCAACAATAACATTGTTATTAATTGTAATTAATTTTATTAATTTAATTGTATTTAATTTTATTAATTAATAAAATTAAAAATGAGCAAAGAACTTGAATAGACATTTTCCCAAAGAAGAGAAACAAACAGGTGCTAAACACTTGAAAAGATGTTTAACATCATTATCAAGGAAATACAAACCACAACCACAATGAGACACCACCTCACATCCACTAGGATGGCACTATCAAAAAACAAAATCAGGGTTGGGTTGATGAGGATGTGGAGAAAGTGGAACCCTGGTACGCTGTTGGTAGGAATGTAATATGGTGTAGCTGCTGTGGAAAACAGTATGGCTATTCCTCAAAAATTTAGAATTATAAAATCCAGCAATTCTACTTCTAGTTATATGCCCAAAGGCAGTGAAGCAGGGTCTCAAATAATTTTCTTTTTACCATTTTCTTTTTTCTTACATAGGTATTTCTTATATAGGTATTTACTTTTTTCTTACATAGGTATTATAAATTTGAATCTGAGAACAGTCTTGCTTCCTCTATTTTATCAGCTGCTCCTTTAATAATCTGTCTTTCTAGAGCAGTATGAAATACAGCTTAGGGTCAGGCACAGTGGCTCATGCCTGTAATCCCAGCACTTTGGGAGGCTGAGGCGGGCGGATCACCTGAGGCCAGGAGTTCGAGACCAGCCTGACCAACATGGAGAACCCACATCTCTACTAAAAACACAAAATTAGTTAGGCATGGTGATGCATGCCTGTAATCCCAGCCACTAGGGAGGCTGAGGCATGAGAATCGCTTGAACCCAGGAGGCAGAGGTTGCAGTGAGCTGAGATCACACCATTGCATTCCAACCTGGGTAACAAAGAGCGAAACTCTGTCTCAAAAATAAATAAATAAATAAATACAATTTAGGAAGCAAAATGTTTTTGATTTCGGTCAATCCTCCCTGTTCTCTTTGTAGCTTTTTCATATATTCCTTTCATCAAGTATAATAAATGCTCCTATTAGAATATCCTATACAACTTCAACTTATAATAAATTTCAAAAGATACCCTGAAGGAAGTTCTACATGTGAGCTATCTCAGATGTGTTCAATCCTTATACCCACACCCCTCAATACTTTGCACATTAATTTTGGGAAAAAAAGTTCCTTTCTTTAATCTTCAAATCAAAGATATCACATTTCTCCCCCATTAGACTTATTAGCAATAATTAATACCTTAGGATTAATTCTGATACCAAAATTTTAAGTTAGCATCTCACATTTCAGGAATACTTGTTTAGAACTGTTGCGGTTCTCTGGCTGCTAATTTGGTTTCTTTTTTATAGGTACAGTTTTGGTAGTTTTACCTTAAGAAAGCTGTTCACAAAGAAATCACTAAATTGCTTAGCTGGAGAGACCAGTGATTCAGAAGATATAGTGAAACACCATTATGATCTCACATCTGAACACTGAAATAAGGGCAACCCAATTCTGTATTCTTGTGGCTGTTAAGTAAAGTTTCCCTTGGAAATGGACCAGCTGGTATCCTGTTGGCTTTAAATCTAGAGGAAGTTCAAAACACTTCAAAAACACCATTTGAAAGGTTCCTTAAACTGGAATTTTACAGTTTTTCCCTTATCTAAAGTCAAAGTTCTGGCCAAGCACAGTGGCTCATGCCTATAATCCTAGCACTTTGGGAGGCCGAGGCAAGCAGATCGCTTGAGCTCAGGAGTTCAAGGCCAGCTGGGGCAACATGGCGAAAACTAGCTTCTACCAAAAATAGAAAAATTAGCCGGGCATGGTGGCACGTGCCTCTAGTCCCAGCTACTTGTGGGAATAAGGCAGGAGGATTGTTTGAACCTGAGAGGTCACGGCTGCAGTGACCCAAGATGGCGCCACTGCACTCCAGCCTGGGTGACAAAGGGAGACCCTGTCTCAAAAATAAAATAAAAATAAAGTCAAAGTTGTTCTATGAGAAAGTATTAAACTTCATTGAATTAGTTTATGTAAAATCAAGAAAAAGTACTTCAAAAGGCTCTATTTTCAAAATAAGAGTAATATACTTATCTAACCTACAGAGTAATGGTACATGGGAATGGTCACTTGCAGAGTCTAAGAAAGCTGCCTCTCCCCCATTTCGCCAGGGCCTAGGACCCATAATTAGTCTCTATAATGGTAACGCATTGCATGTACTTTTTAGGCATGCTAATTATGTAGAACTGAGAAAATTATTCCAACACTCTTTCAAAAAACAATTTAAAAACGGTGCAGCTGGGTGTGGTGGCTCATGCCTGTAATCCCAGCACTTTGGGAGGCCAAGGCAGGTGGATCACTTGAGGTCAGGAATTCAACACCAGCCCGGCCAACATGGTGAAACCCCATCACTACTAAAAATACAAAAATTAGTCGGGCGTGGTGGCGCACACCTGCAATCCCAGCTAATCGAGAGGCTGAGGCAGGAGAATTGCTTGAACCTGGAGTTGGAGGTTGCAATGAGTGGAGATCACGCCACTGCACTCCAGCCTGGGCAACAGAGCATGACTCCATCTCAAAAATGAAATGAAATGAAATGAAATGAAATGAAATGAAATGAAATGAAAATAAATAGGTTGCAATAGGTTTTTTTCTTAACATTATTCTCTGTGTCAGTAGTGGGGTCAATCCCTGACTATGAAAGCACTCCACAGCACTGCTTGTCTCAGGATCTGCCTGCTGTCTTGTCTACTCACTTCCCATTCCAGAACTATGAACGCAGAAGCAACCAATATTGACTTAAAACTACTTGTGTGCTGCCTTCTGGGCTAGGTGCTTTCATATCAGCCTGTTGGCCCCAAGCCATAATAGGTTATCTTAGAAACTAATGACATTTTCAACAGTTTAGGGTCTGAATTTTTCTTTATAGAAGTTATCCTTTTAAAGGAAAGAAATGAAAACAGAATAATCTTGCATTATTTATAAATAATACTTATTGTCAAAGGACCTAAATGAGTAGCGATTTCAGGTCCCACTAGGCAAATAGCCTAGTATATGAAGGAAGTTTTCTATTAGATATAACTGAAAGCCTCCATTTGCTGGCAAGTCATTAACTTACTAATCACAGTACTTCTTGGGATCCTCTTATCAGATGTTTGCATTATTCTGATCTTTAAAAAAAAAGTTTATTATATTGTTATTTTGAGATAGGGTCTGGCTTTGTCACCCAGGCTGGAGTGCAGTGACGTGATCACTGCAACCTCTGCCTCCCCCAGGCTCAAGCAATCCTTCCACCTCAGCCTCCTGAGTAGCTGGGACTACAGGCATGCAACCATACCTGGCTAATTTTTGTTTTTATTTTTGTTTTTTTTATACAGATGCAGTTTTGCAAGGTTGTCCAGGCTGGTCTCAAACTCCTGGACTCAAGCGATCCACCCTCCTCAGTCTCCCAACAGTGGGCCTGGCCAGTTATTCACCTGGCCTGTTATTTTTAGAGACAGGATCTCCCTCTGTTGTCCAGGCTGGAGTGCAATGGTACAATCATAGCTCACTGCAACCTTGAACTCCTGGGCTCAAGCAATCCTCCTGCCTCAGCCTCCTGAGTAGTTGGGACAACAGGTACATACCACCACAATTGACTAATTTTTAAATTTTTTGTACAGAGGGGATCTTGTTATGTTGCCCAGGCTGGTCTTGAACTCCTGGACTCAAATGATCCTCCTCTCAAAGTGCTGGGATTTCTGCCTCTCAAAGTGCTGGGATTACACATATGAGCCACTGTGCCTGGCCCTGTTCTATTCTTTATACTTCTGCTGGCACTTGCTTCTAAATGTCACCTCCTCTGGCCCTTGTTTTTTTTTTTAATGTGCCTTGATAATCCCCCAGGTTTTACTTTCCATTTCAGATTCCTTCTCTGCCTAACAATCCACCACCTTTGCCACATAGTCTGGAATGTCTGGATCAACATACAATATAGTTGGCTACAGGTAAACAGATTGAGATATATGTTGACTGATGAAGTTTTACAGGAAGTTCCTATAATGAACTAGAAATCACTTGGTCATATTCTAGGAAACACAGTGTTTAGAAGTTAAGTAGAATTTAAGTACTAACACTTTTAATAAACATTGGAAGAAAATCCCAGAAATAAAAGTAGAATAGTTTTTTGGTTTTTGGTTTTTTGAGACAAGGTCTCACTCTGTCACTCAAGCTGGAGTGCAGTAGTGCAATCATGGCTCACTGCAGGCTCAACCTCCTGGGCTCAAGTGATCCTCCCACCTCAGTCTCCCAAGCAGCTGGGAATATAGACAAGTGCCACCACGCCTGGCTATTTTTTGTATTTTTTTGTAGAGACGGGGTTTCTCTATGTTGCCCAGGGTGGTCTTAAACTCCTGGGCCCAGGCAATCCACCTGCCTCAGTCTCCCAAAGTGCTGGCATTACTGTGCCTGGCCGAGAAAAGTTTTTAAAGAAACAATGTATCACCAATGTTACTGATAGCACACACACAAAAAATGATATTGGAGTGAAAAACATGGACATAAATTGTAGTCAGAAAGTGAATCAGAAGAGCTGGACCCTGCATATGATGAAGTTATAAGAACACCTTAAGCCATTTATTTTACATATATTATGTGTGTTCAAAAGAGGCTAGTATTAAAATCTATGTCCATGTAAACCTAAAAGAGTTGTCACAGTCATAGTTTAATTGACGATATTTTTTCTTGGTGCATCTTAGATCAGATAAAATATGGAATTTTACTCAGCTCTGGTAAAGAAAGCAAAACACTATTGACTTTTCTGAGGAAAATTAATCTGAAACAAATTACTTCAAAATGTATAGTGTGTGCCTTTATCACTCTATAAATATTTCTGAGTTTCAAAGAATTTTGTTAAACATCTGTATTAAGAATCAATTGCTGTAACAGCTGGTTAAAAGTGCAGGCTCGAATCTGATGACTTGCTTCAAACTATGGCTGTAGTCATTTAATAGTTATGGGCCTTGGGCAAGTTACCTAACCTCATCAGGTCTCAGTTTCCTCATGTATAAAATTAGGGTTAATAATAACTATCTTTATAGGGTGATTTTGAGAAGTAAATAGCCTATGTAAATGTACTCCTGAAGACAAAAAATAGACACTCAAATGGTGGTACCTTCCATATATGCAGTCAATAAAGAATCCTCAAAGAACCTTCTGCGAACTGCTAAAAAGCTGAAAAGATTTAACATTAAATATTTTAAAGTGGCTCCTTTTGATTAGTGTTGTAAAGAACAGAAATAGAAATAATTTAAATCAAACCCAGTTAATGATTTATATTGTATGCACTCAATGATTTATATTGTCATTCTTAGTTACTACAGATGTATTATTTGTAACAACTTTAAACCTGTCATGTAACCTGAGAATAAATTTAGCAAGTTAATGAAGCAATGAGAAAGTAAGTAAACATAAATGATTCTAAGAAGTGGTATGGTTAATTTCTGATTGTGAGAAGGGAGAAGGGAATCTACGTTATGTGTACTCCATAAAAACATTCTGTACTTTAGTGCAGAGTTTCCCATTTGATTTGAGAGAGCACAGCAAAAGTCTAGCTCTACTTCCATTTTTATTCGCTACAATGAAGAGTCCCATAAGGGGCCCTGAGAAATGTCCTGGTTCCTATAACTGTGCTTCTAGCAGTAAGAGCAACATTTCCATGTGCTGACGAGCAGCTCCCATTGGAGATGGCTCCACACTGTAACATCTGCTAATACGTGTGCACTGTTTGCCTGGCACAGTGCCTTCTGTAGTCTTTGCCACATGCCCTAACGTAGCTGTGGCTGAGGAATGGAAATACAAGGGTGAAGAGCCACAGGCAGTCCCGGCTTCACTTCCACTTTGTATCCTCGCTGCTGGTCCCTACCCACGATATGCTAAAGCCTCTTAAGAAATTCCCTTTGAAAATTTTAAGCAGCTTATCCTCTTTTAGGAAGGAGATGTGGATGCTAACTTCTTGCTCAGGGATATTTGTGAAAGGTTCAAAGTGCCTTACAGGTGTTTTAAATACCTTAATGTAAATCGTAGTTTCCCTACATCAGTGAATTTGGAGGGCTGAGAGACAGATCTGAGGGAAGGGAATAAAAAACCATTCAGTGGACCTACTGCTAGTTCCTAAGTGAGAAGAAAAACAAATTGACCCAAGGTGATACTGTGAATTACGTATCTACTAGATTCATAAAAGTATTTTGTTGATTTCCCTTTTAAAAAACTGACCATTGATTAAAAGTTTCTTTGGAAATTTATTCAAGAAATGATATTAGACCATTCCACAGTGGGATGTCTTCAGAAAACCAGTCTTACATACTGAATAAAAAATTATGTTTCTTTCAACTCCTATGAATATACATCTATCTCTTGCCAAGAGTGAGATCAATTTATTTCAAGCCCATTCTCTTATTTACAGGGTAATAGCATTATAATTATTATAATATTCAAGACAGAAATGAATGTTTTTATCTGGCCTTCTATAATTTGATTTAACTTTGGAGGCAAAAATGCCACCATTTCCTTGCAGAGTAGGTCACTGAAGGAAAATTCACCCTAAAAATTGTTTAGCACAATATATAGTGTTGTTGGAAAACACCATAATAATTAAAATAAAAATCTCTCTAGGTACTGGCAGAATTGAAAAGATGCTTATTAACAGATTTTACCAAAGTTAAAATTGCATGAAAAGATATGGATAATTTTACAGTAAAATGTGTTTCCAAATTTGTCATAAATTTTCATCTTTTAGAAAACAGTAGTAACCAATAATAAACTTTTGCATTCAGTTTAAATTCGTTTTTGAAGAGGAGGCCAGAATCAAAGGATATAACATCAAATTATTTAAATGTTTGTTAATAGCATGTTACTTGTGGCAGAATCATCCCTATCAACTTCATTTATTTAATGCACATATAAGCTATGTAAATAATATGCAAAGGTAAGGACCCTGATGAAAAATATTATGCAAATGAATTCTAAGCAAAGGGAGATGATAATAAATGAGTACAGCCCAGAATAAATAATAGCCTAGTCCACTACTGATTGCTCAGCTATTATCAAAAGAGGCTTTTCTTGGTTTTCCTTCTAAAGGCTTCCTGATCAGCCTCGATGGAAGCAAAAGTCTGCTATCTACAAGAACCAACTTTACTGGTCAATGTGATGAAGCCTGGCTGTATTCCAACTCCAGATTAGTTCAGCAAGAGTCACCACTTTAGCTACAGAAAGACAACACAACAGAAATTTCTTTCAGCAGGATATTTGCTTTGTTGTTTTTCCAGTACAGTGACAGTCTTGAGCATATTCCTCAGCTTCCCTTGATCTAACACGCTCTTTTGTAATCTGTGACTTTGAAAGAATTTTTCTTTGTATGAAATTGTCATGTATGATATCTGGACCAGAGACTTGGGTTTCCTTTAACCTAAGTATGAATTAACTAACATAGGCTATTAAATTCAAATGCTGTAATGGATGGGTACTTTGTCTTCCATACCACAGCAATATTAAGATGCCCACCGTAAGGTTTTTCAAACTGAACTACAACGTCTTTTTTCACATGTGCTATTCCTTTGCTCTGTTACATTAGGGGTAATTTACAATTGGCTATATGCAGTTATATATATGGGTGTTGAGAATGCCACACAGAGATCACTGAAAAATAGGTGACTAGTTTAGAATATGGATTAATAAAAACTAGTGATAATCAGATTATGCTAATCAAAAGGAAAAGTTGAGGTCAAATTATTTAATAGTTTGGTAAAGTATGGATTAAACAGATTTAAGTTATTGTTCTAAGGGCCTTAAATATCATAGCAAAATTTGCAAAACATATTTCAAAATGCAGAATAGTTACAAATATGGATGGACAAATAAAGTAGAAAGGATGTCCACATTTCTTTTTGAGGATATGGAAATAATAGACATCTATCATTAATACTTGAAAGACTTTACACTGTAGAGATGGATGACTGCATGCTTTGCCTATATTTATACGAAAAGTAAATAATTTTACAACAGTATGTAAACATGGATATCTGTGGAACTACTTCAGGCCTTACTGTTAACATTTGCTAGACTGCTTTCTATGGATGAATGCAGATTCTACTAAAACTAGGTTCTAAGTACTAAAATGTGCTTCTATAGGTTTACTTAGCTTATTAACAGCTTTCAGAAAACCATCCCAAATGACTACGTAGTCCCAAGCTTGAGAGGGGCTTTTATCATATACATTATGGTCACCCATATTAGTGAACTGCTTATGTAAAAGTTTATGAGCTTGTGATAAGTGGTATTTTCCCTTATCTTTCAACCAGTTAAACTATATCTCTGTGACTATTACTTATTTATAGAAAACAAACTAAAGCCTGGAGACATTCTATATAGATCTGGAAGCATATCTGCCATGCTCAGTATTCTTCAAAAATAATATTAAAATGACTTGTGGCAACAAACTTCATATGCAAGCTAAAAAATGTTTATCTTTTCAAAATAAGTCATTCTTTCAAATGCATTTTTGTAAAGTTAATAAATTCAAGAAGAAAACGCTTATTCTAGTTTCCATTTACTAATACTACTTAACATGATATTCACAGAGGATCTTAACAAACAGTGCTAAATGACATTCTGGATTTTAACACAAAAGTACCTTTTCCTTAAAATTTTTAGCAATTGAGAACCATATGACAAATTTCAATACAATTTGGGCATTTATATATCTTGACTCATGGGTTTCATTTGGAGGAGATGTAAAATGATTAAAGAAGCATTCTTTTTTTATCTGCATTATGATTTGCGTTTCTAATTTATTTAGACAGGTGATGCTGGTATTGTGATGGTCATGTACAACTAAATGGGCTCAGTTTGTGTAATTTCTGAACTTAAGCAATCAATGTATTAAATGCAATAAATCAACATTTATTGTCTTTTATGTATCTAATATTTTGGAAGATACAGATGTTATTGGCTAGTGAACTAGAAATCTATTTCTTCCTATTTCCTTTCTCTCAAAGCTAAATAGTGAACAATTCTCTCATTTCTTCCATACCAGTCCTTCTCTATAGATTCCTTCCAGTTGTCACTACCACGACCTCAGGATGAGGGCACTAAAACACCTAACTGCTTCAAAGGCCAAAGCAGATGCCCCTCCCTCTGCCGGGAGCGCTCCTTCCCCACTTTACAGGCCAACTTCGATCCACTGGAAGGATGAGTTATGTGTGACTCCACAAGGAGCCTACTTTCATGATCCAGCCATACCACCGTCTGCCCTCTTCCCTCACTTGGATCTCTTCTTTTGTGGCACTTTTCCTAACAGTAATTATATAGTTATGCAATTATTTCTCTTATTCCCTCACTGAAGTTTAAACGCTATAAGAACAGAGACTGTTTACTTGTTCACTAATGTTTGCCTGGCACTCAAATATTTGTTAAAACTGTAAAGAAAGTATAACATCAGAGAATGTTGAAGTAATCATGGAGAGAGCTTGGGGACTCTTCTTTGAGTTTCCAGAGCACCCCATGGATCACTACCTCTGCATCATCCATACTGGTTATATATTCTGCTGCCTCATGAAGCCCTTTGAGGGCGATCTTATTCACCTTTGACCTGGCACAAAGACATGCTCCATACATGATTTTGAACTAAGTAGTATTAAAACGGACCTATGCCAAAGAGTTGCTCATGCTCGGTCTGGACACTAACCACTTACATGTGTGTGGTCATGGTGATTTTAGATGCAACTTGCTAGTTAAATGATTTCTAATTCATGTGATTATATATGTATATAACACGCCTACAAAATACTCCACAAAGATAACTATGCTTTCCAGGTACTCCCAGACTCTTGATATGTTTCAGTCACTGGTTTACAACAGAACTACTTTTGAGCTCTTTATTTCAAATAAAATTTAGAAACTATTTTTGAACTATTAGGGCAATATTTTGCAGAATACCTTTGAAGCTATGTTACAAGTTTCAACTTTCTACTTCTAAGAAATGACTTTTGTTACCAAGTTCCCCCAGATGCTGTAAGGTTGCTATACCATTACATGCAAATCTGAAAACTTGTAGGACAAGTGTTCCAAATGTTTGGTTATGTTACGCTGGTTTCAGAAACATAAAGCTTAACTCTCAGCGGGACTGAAACCTTTAGCCAGCTACTTGGTAAATTATTGTTGGATTCTTAACTATATTACCAAATCAATAGACAAAAGAGCAAAGAAAGAATATAACATATAAGGAAAGTTTACCATGGCCTATAATCACGTAAATTACCTTAATCTAAGATCCTCTAATACTTTTGCTTTGTAAATGTAAACTACTAGTTACATAATCAAGAATACTATGAGCACACATACACACACAAGCACACACACTAAACCCTGTTAAGATATTTTTCTTTTTTGTTGAGAAAAGGCCTTGCTCTTGTTGCCCAGGCTGGAGTGCAATGGTGCAATCTTGGCTCACTGCAACCTCCGCCTCCGGGTTCAAGTGATTCTCCCACCTCAGCCTCCCGAGTAGCTAGGATTACAGGTACCCGCCACTATGCCTGGCTAATTTTTTTCTATTTTTTTAGTAGAAACAGGGTTTCTCCATGTTGGCCACACTGGTCTCAAATTCCTGACCTCAGGTGATCCACCTGACTCAGGTTCCCATAGTGTTGGGATTACAGGCATGAGCCATCGGGCCTGGCCAATATTTTTCAACGTAAATAGTTAAAAAATCAACATAGTCCAGACGCGGTGGCTCACACCTCTAATCCCAGCACTTTGGGAGGCTGAGGAGGGTGGATCATTTGAGGTCAGGAGTTCGAGACCACACTGTCCAACACGGTGAAACCCTATCTCTAAGAAACCTACAAAAATCAGCTAGGCGTGGTAGTGCACGTCTATAATCCCAGCTACTCAGGAGGCTGAGGTGGGAGAATCACTTGAACACGGGAGACAGAGGTTGCAGTGAGCCAAAATCGTGCCACTGCACTCAAGCCTGGGTGACAAGAGGGAGGCTCCATCTCAAAAAAATTAAAAAATAAAATAAAATCAACATGACCATGCTGACTTAACCGAAATACACAATGTTTTCTTAAATATATTAAATGCCTATAGACTCAATACTCATTGAATTTCAACTACACATTTTAAAGATTCATAACTTATTTTGCATCAAATAGTGAATCAATATTGTTAATTATCATCTTTCTGATATTTGGTCTCCATATGGTGACTTAAAATTTCTTCAAGACAGGTTAAGGAAAGACTGAAGTAGAGAAGCAAAGGATTCTAGAGTAAAGTTCTAATTCTGGTACCTAGCTATAGATTTTAGAAAATTCCCTAACCATATGCTTTGNATAATCCCAGCTACTCAGGAGGCTGAGGTGGGAGAATCACTTGAACACGGGAGACAGAGGTTGCAGTGAGCCAAAATCGTGCCACTGCACTCAAGCCTGGGTGACAAGAGGGAGGCTCCATCTCAAAAAAATTAAAAAATAAAATAAAATCAACATGACCATGCTGACTTAACCGAAATACACAATGTTTTCTTAAATATATTAAATGCCTATAGACTCAATACTCATTGAATTTCAACTACACATTTTAAAGATTCATAACTTATTTTTGCATCAAATAGTGAATCAATATTGTTAATTATCATCTTTCTGATATTTGGTCTCCATATGGTGACTTAAAATTTCTTCAAGACAGGTTAAGGAAAGACTGAAGTAGAGAAGCAAAGGATTCTAGAGTAAAGTTCTAATTCTGGTACCTAGCTATAGATTTTAGAAAAATTCCCTAACCATATGCTTTGGATTTTCTTTCTGAAAATTAGAAATTGTATCTATTCTACTTCTCATGAGACAACTGTCCAAAAAAAAAAAAAAAAAGCGTAGAGATAAAACTATAAAAAATAAAAATTATGAAAACACAGGATTAAATATAAACCCAAGTAGGCCCTTTTATGAATAGACTTCTACACACTATACCATCTAATTTTTGGAAGTACTAAGGATAGTGCTCACTACCGAGCATTCAAAGTTTTATACTGAGATTGCTGAATAAATGGACTCTTAAATCATTATGATTATTATTATTATTTTGACTAGTCAAGTAAAGCAGTGGGAGTGGAGCAAGATGATCTCTTAAGGAAGAAACATGAAGAACAACAAGGATCATCTTTCTCTCATTTGTTATCACTAACTTCACTGAATTAAAAACAAGTGATAGTCTTCCCTGGCCCTTCTGGGTATAACGCTTAAGTTAGTCTAGAACTTATACTAAGGACTGTAAGGTATGACTCACAGGTGAGATATCAAACAACACTACTTGAAGCACTAAATGTCTACAATATTTCCAAGTATAGCAGTATGTAAGTTATTAAATGTTTACATCTTGCTTTCCCAAAAATGGCATAATTGACTTCACTATTTTCCATTGATTGATATCATGTTTCAAAGAGAGCCACTAGACAGCACAAGTTGCATTTTGGTTTCTTTTTGCTGGTTATAATTTAATACTGCTAAAATCCATCCCCAAGTATAGAAGATTTAATTCAATCTATAAGTTTGAATCTATAAGCCTAGCTATTAGACAGCATTGTAGTTCAGAAATTTATCCCATTATAATAATCCATTCCAGGATACTATGAAGTAATGCGGTCTCTTGTGCTAATTTTACATTATTGTTGAAAAGTAGTAACTGATGGATCACATATTTTTAATCCATGATGCCATCTGGAAGGAATTTCAGTAATTTTAATTATGTGTGTGCATAATGAAAAGCATAGGACACCACTTTTTTTCTAATGTTCTATTTAAAGACAGAAATAGCTAATCTGCCTTATGTAATGGGTTCTTTTCTATAGCACAATAACATTATCAGTGTTTTAATGATTATAAACCCAGTACTAAATCTCATGCTCTGCCATGGAGGGCCATAAGAGGACATCTTATTTATTTCCTAGACTAAAGGCAGGATCACTTTAAGATAATCAAGATAAGGAGATTAGAAACCATTACCCACCTGACCACCCCTTTTACTTAATATATGAGAAAACTGTAGCTCAGAGAGATAAAGTCTTTTGTCTAAGACTGTGAACACGACTGGTGGCACAGCTAGAAGAACCCAAGCACAATCCCTTCATTTTTGAGAGAGAGATGGTGGTAGGAATGCCATATTTTTAGAGACCAACAAAATAATGACAGACCACTGTATTATTCACATTTTCTCCCAGGAAATTATTTTCTCTTGAATTTTATCAGGTTCAGAACACATTCTATAAACTGTTCCCATAATAAAATGGGAACTGATACAACAAGCCCTTCTAAGTTTTAAATACCAGAAAAGCAATACTGTTAAGGTAATGACTAATTCTGTTATATTTCTTCCTTATTTCTAAAGTACATCTTCACCAATTTTAATATTTGCTTTCTATAATAGAAGAGCACACATATTGTATTAGTATCATATTTTGGGGAGGAAGTACCCTTTCTCTAAATATTTTAATCAAAAATAATTTATTGGTGTTAGATTCTAGAAGAGGTATGAATAATTAAATCTCAACTAAATAAAGGGGAAACCAGACATTTTACTTTAGCTTTTCTTTAATTGTATAAAAGCTCTTGGTTAAAAAAAAAATGCAACATTTCACGCAAATTATTCTTTATACAAGGATATGCACTGATAAATCAAGTACAAACTTCATTATCTTCCATTTAAAAATGTTACCTAATATCTATTCATAACTATGGGAAAGCATTTGTAAATTCTAAAATAAACAAAATCTTATGATTATAACTACCCACAAGAGTTATTATTTCTAAACTTTTCTTAGGAACATTTAAAATTTGCCTCACAACATCCCTGTGAGGTAGGGAGGTAAGTGTTCTCATATGACAACAAACCAAATTGATCAAAATATTAGTATCTGGTTACATGTAGAAACTGGCTATATTTTTAAATCTTAAAATAAATGGCATCTATGAGTCAGTTCTACAAAGAAGTCCAGGAAGATAAGGTTGCTTATTTTTCACTATATTTATCAGAAATAACCGCTATTTTGATTTTCAACCAACAGAAATCTTTCTCCATCAAAGGCTTTTAAATCTTCTAAAAATTAGCAGAGCAAGTATAACGGCATTTCGCCAGAGAAACAAAACATGGGATGTCACGCCAAGTCATTCTCTTCTTCCTCTACATGGAGATAGCTTAAATGCTATCTAGGCATACAAAGGAATCCAAGCAGTTAAGTGTCTTCTTTAAACATACTACTTCTTCTGATTCTTCCAAGTTAAAGCTGTGATTACTGGGTCTTTTTAAATTTTCATGTTTCTTCCATGTTAGTTTCTCTCAGTCAGGGACTATTTGCATCTTGTCAATTAGGAAAAATTGTAGATCCTCTTCTTCCATGAGAAATGGTGACTCCACTAAGTTCCAAAACTAACGGTGATCAGAGAAATCATCCACCAAGGGAAACTGGCTGTCTCCGGAGTATGAAAAAAAAAATCTAACTTGGAGAACTGATCTTCTCTGTCTTCAAAAATATATCCAGTAGATATCAGGATGTAAGAGAGTAAAGAGTCCAGCTTTTCCATAAAAGACAAAATGTTCAAGCAGAAAATTTTAAAAGTGGTAACGGGAAAGGGAGGAGAAACTATTTAGGTATGTTATGCTTTTTCTTTATTACTTACTGCTCAAGATAATTCTCTCTGCAAAAAACCCAGATGTGATAACATGTCTAGTATTAGTTCAAGGCTGAACATCTAGTAGATCACATGGGTTGTGAGACTTCAAATAAAGTACAGTTAAAGATCAGCTTCCTTCCTTGCTATGGAACCTAAGACTTTCTGACCATATGTAATAATGACAGAACAGTTTATCTGTTTTAAAAAGCTGAAAAGATATAACTACTAATAGTAGTGGTGTTCTTGGACTCAGGTAACACCCCATGATGTGGTTCTTCACATAACTTAACCAATTACTAGTATCCATTCTCTGTAACTCTAGAGAAAAAAAAAAAAAATCTATTACTTCGTAGAGCCAAAGAGACCTTAGGTGTCTCTTTAATAGTAACTTAGATTGTGAGTAAAGCATATCCTAAAATGATCCAATTACAAAAGGTAATTAAGCCATAAGATCGGGGCCGGGCGCGGTGGCTCAAGCCTGTAATCCCAGCACTTTGGGAGGCCGAGACGGGCGGATCACGAGGTCAGGAGATGGAGACCATCCTGGCTAACACGGTGAAACCCCGTGTCTACTAAAAAATACAAAAAACTAGCCGGGCGCGGTGGTGGGCGCCTGTAGTCCCAGCTACTTGGGAGGCTGAGGCAGGAGAATACCGTAAACCCGGGAGGCGGAGCTTGCAGTGAGCTGAGATCCGGTCACTGCACTCCAGCCCGGGCGACAGAGCGAGACTCCGTCTCAAAA
>NW_016805021.1:832326-927955 GCF_001698545.2 Rhinopithecus bieti
GGCCGGGCGTGGTGGCTCAAGCCTGTAATCCCAGCACTTTGGGAGGCCGAGACGGGCGGATCACGAGGTCAGGAGATGGAGACCATCCTGGCTAACACGGTGAAACCCCGTATCTACTAAAAAATACAAAAAACTAGCCGGGCGAGGTGACGGGCGCCTGTAGTCCCAGCTACTTGGGAGGCTGAGGCAGGAGAATGGCGTAAACCCGGGAGGCGGAGCTTGCAGTGAGCTGAGATCCGGTCACTGCACTCCAGCCCGGGCGACAGAGCGAGACTCTGTCTCAAAAATAAAATAAAATAAAAATAAAATAAAAATAAAAGAATAAGATCAAATAAGCTTTCTGAAAACACTTTTGCTAATATAAATTTCCAATAGCCTCATGTTACAGATACCAATGCAGCTATGAAGGGAAACTTTCTCCATTAACTATGTCACATTAAATGTCATGGAGAATCTTTACTGTTGAAAATTTAAAAAAAAAAATCCCTTTGGCGTGTCAGGTAAATGAGACTTGAAAGATTTGGATTTATTATCAAAGGGACAGAAAATAGCAAATGCTGGTGAGGATAGAAAGAGGAAAGTTCACACCCTGTTGGTGGGAAAGGTATATTAGTACAGCCACTATGAAAAACTGTGGATGTTCCTTAAAAGACTAAAAACAGAACTCACATGATCCAGCAATCCCACTGCTGGGTACATATCTAAAAGAAAGGAAATCAGTATATCAAAAAGTTATCTGCACTCCCATGTTTACTGCAGCACTATTCATAATAGTCAAGATACGGAATCAACCTAAGTGTCCACCAATGAATGGATATCTACCAATAGTACCACATTGTGTATATGTGGTACTATATGTGTTACACATACACAATGGAGTACTATTCTGCCATAAAAAAGAATGAGATCCTGTCATTTGCAACAACGTGAATGGAACTAGAGAACATTATGTTAAACGAAATAAGCCAGGCATAGAAAGACAAATGTTGTATATTCTCACTCATATGTGGAAGCTAAAAAAAATTGATGTCATGGAGGTAGAGAATAGAATGATTACCAGAAGCTGGGAAGGGTAGTGGGGAGGGCGATATAAAAAGGGGTTGATTGATGGGAATAAAAATAGTTAGATAGAAGAAGTAAGATCTAGAGTTTGGTAGCACAGTAAGGCAACTATAGTTAACAATAATTTATTATGTATATCAAAATGACTAGAGTATATGGGGAATGTTCCTAGCACAAAGAAATGATAAATGTTTGAGGTAACAGATATTCAGCTACCCAGATTTGATTGTTATACATTATATGTTTGTATCAAAATATCACATGTACCCCAATAAATATGTACAACTATAATGTATCCATAAAAATAAAAATTTAAAAAATTGGGTTTAGTGACTTAATTCTGTACTTTGTACATACAGCAGCCTTTAAAATATCCTTTGACATAATTATGGCATTGATATACTGCTTGAAGGTTAATATACAAGTATGCTGAATACTCAAAACATGTATCCAGAAAAACAAACCTTCTATAATAAAAACTAGGTAGAACACTGTCCATGTAAAACAAGTATTGACCATATAATTGGTCCTTTAAAATAATCATCAGCTGACATTTATATAATGCAATAAGGGAAAACACAAGTTAAGTCTTTTCTAGAGTAATAATTACACTAGAAATAAGAGTTATTTGAAACATAATTTTAGAATGTGTATTTTATTCATATTTAATAAGAACATGCTTTATATTCATTGGAATAATCTTATAATTTATCAAGTTTTTTTGTGTTTGTTTGTTTTTCGGGTTTTTTTTTTTTTTGAGGCAGAGTCTCGCTCTGTCACCCAGGCTGGAGTACAGTGGCACGATCTTAGCTCACCACAACTTTCGTCTCCCAGGTTCAAGCGATTCTCATGCCTCAGCCACTTGAGTAGCTGGGATTACAGGTGTGCACTACCATGCTCAGATAATTTTCATATTTTTGGTAGAGACGGGGTTTTGCCATGTAATGTTTACAATCTTCTTTCTTTCTTAAAAAAAGGTTTTTTTGTATTATTTTCTTTCAATTAAAAAAACATTAAAGGAAAAAAATCAACTAAACCTCTTTAAAAGTCAGACAGCAAATGTACCCCCATTCCCAGTCTCTATAAGAGCTACCTCACCTATTTTGGAGAGATAAAATGCTAGAAGACAGGAAGGTTTCATATTTTTACATAGGAAAACTGATACTCAGTGAAGAGCTCTTAAAGATAGTGATATTTCAGTAAGAATTCTTCCTCTTTAGTCCAGCTCATTTTTCCTTTAAAATAAACCATCAATTAGCTTTTAAGAAATAAACATAAAAAAGCATATTGCTCTATTTATCAAAGAATAAATTCCTAAAGCCATCATGTTGTGAGGGTATAAGAGGAAATCATTAATCAATAGGAACAAACATTAATAGAAAAAACCAAACACTAAAAAACTAGGAATATAGGGGAACTTCCTCACCCTGATAAAGAGCATCCATGAAAAACATACAGTTAACATCATACTTAATGGTAAAAGACTCAATGCTTTCCTTCTATCAGGAACAAGATTAAGATGTCCACTCTTGTCACTTCTATTCAACACTGTACTACAGGTTCTAGCTAGAGCAATGAGTTTAAAAAAAAGAGAGAGAAAGAAAAGATATCCTGATAGGAAAGCAGAAAGTAAACTATCTTTATTTATAGATGATATAATTTTATGTATAGAAAATCCTAAGGAACCCCCTAAAAATGATTAAGACTAATAAATGAGTTCAGTAAGTTTGTAGGATACAAGATCATTATACAACAATCAATTGTCTTTCTATATACTAACAATGAACAATTCAAAAGTGAAAGTAACAAAACAATTTCACTTATAATAGCACCAAAAAGAATAAAATCTGAATAAATTTAGCAAAAGGAGAAAATCTATACTCTGAAAACCAAACAACAACATTGTTGAAATTAATTAAAGCAGCTCCAAATAAATGGGAAAACAGCTCATGTTCGTGGATCACAAAAGTTAACATTAAGAGGAATATTTTGGCCATGAGCTCCAAACTGATCTACACATTCAATACAATCCTTATCAGAATCCCAATTGGTTTCATTGAAGAAACACAGAAGGAAATTCATATACAATTTCTAGGCACTAAAATTCATAGGGAAATTCTAAGTACTGAGAAGAGTCAAAACAATCTTGAAAATAATGCAGAAGTGATCATACTTCCCAATTTCAAAATTAACTACAAAGATAAATTAATTAAGACAGTGTAGGCCAGGCACAGTGGCTCACACTTGTAATCCCAGCACTTTGGAAAGCCAAGGCAGGAGGATCACTTGAGGTCAAGAGTTCAAGACCGGCCTGGCCAACATGGCGAAATCCTGCCTCTACTAAAAATACAAAATTAGCTAGGGGTGGTGGCGCCTGTCTATAGTCCCAGCTACTCAGGAGGCTGAGGCATGAGAATCACTTTGAGGCATGAAAATCGCTTGAACCCAGGAGGCGGAGGTTGCAGTGAGCCGAGATGGCCCCACTGCACTCCAGTTTGGGTGACAAAGCAAGACTCTGTCTGAAAAAAAGAAAGTGTAGTACTGGCATAAACATTGAGACCAATGGGACATAATTAAGATTCCAGAAATAAACCCTCATATTTACCATCAGCTGATTTTTGACAAGGGTGCCAAAACAGTTCAGTGTATAAAAAGCAGTCTTTTCAACAAATGGTGCTGGAACAACTGGATAGATGTGGGCCTCTATCTCACATCATATATAAAAATCAATGGACCAAAGACCTAAATCTAAGAGCCAAAACTATAAAACTCTCAGAAGAAAACATATGTGTTTATCACTGTAGCCTTAGATTAGGCAGTGATTTCTTAGATATGACACCAAAAGTGTAAGCATGAAAAAAATGAATTAGACTTATTTAAAAATTTAAAACATTTGTGCTGCAAAGCACCAAAAAAAGAGAAAAAAATTAGTGAAAAGACAATAGAACTGAAGAAAATATTTAAAAATCAATTATCTGGTAGGAGGTTAATAACTAGAAATTATAAAGAACTACAACTCAACAACAAAGAGACAAATAATCTAATTAAAAATGAGCAAAGGATCTGAACAGCCATTTTTCCAAAGAATATGCACAAGTCACTAATAAGGCACATGGTAATATGCTCAGTATCATTAGCCATCAAGGAAATACAAAACAAAACCACAATGAGATACCACTTCACACTTAAACCAGGATAGCTATAATAAAAAAGACAATAACAAGTGCTGATAACATGGAGAAATCGGAATCCTTATATATGTGCTGATGGGAATGCAAAATGGCACAGCTGCTTTGCAGTTCCTCCAAAGGCTAAACATAGAATTACCACACAACCCAGTGATTCTACTCTTAGGTATATACTCAAGAGAATTGAAAACATATGTCTGCACAAAAACTCATACACAAATGTTTATA
This sequence comes from Rhinopithecus bieti, assembly GCF_001698545.2. Taxonomy (NCBI): domain Eukaryota; kingdom Metazoa; phylum Chordata; class Mammalia; order Primates; family Cercopithecidae; genus Rhinopithecus; species Rhinopithecus bieti. The sequence goes on from NW_016805021.1 coordinate 836,805, forward strand.
ACAGCATTATTCATAATACTGGAACTTTCAAAAAGTGGAAACAACCAAAGAGTCTATCAGCTGATGGATGGATAAATAAAATATGGTATATCCACAGAACAAGAACATGAGACAAGAAAAGGAAATGAAATACTGATATATTCTATAACATGGATCAACCTTAAAAACACATGCTGCCTGGGTGCAGTGGCTCGCACCTGTAATCCCAACACTTTGGGAGGCCGAGGCGGGTATATCACTTGAGGTCAGGAATTCAAGACCAGCCTAGCCAAGATGGTGAAACCCCATCTCTACAAAAAATATAAAAATTAGCCGGCATAGTGGCGCACTCCTGTAATCCCAGCTACTTGGGAGGCTGAGGAAGGAGAATTGCTTGAACCCAGGAAATGGAGATTGCAGTGAGCCGAGATCGTACCACTGCACTCCAGCCTGGGTGACAGAGCAAGACTCAAAACAGACAAACAAACAACACATGCTAAGTGAAAGGAGCCAGTCACAAAAGACCATGTATTATGATTCTATTTATACACAATGTTCAGAATAAGCAAATCTATAGAGACAGAAAGTTGATTTAGTGGTTGCCTAGGGTAGGTGGAGGGAGAGTGGAGGTGTATAGGGAGAATGACTACTAATGAGTACAGGGTTTTTTGGGGGTGGGGAGTAATGAAAATGTTCTAAAATTCACTGTGGAGATGGTTATGCAATTCTGTGAATATACTAAAAACCACTGAATTGTATACCTTAGGTAGTTAAGTTATTTAGTACGTGAATTATATCTCAATAAAGCTGAGATATAATAAAACAGGATCCCAAAACCTAACAATTTTGTCAACAGCGAATACACGGCCAAGCTAAACTCTAAATGGAAAATGGCAGACAGAAAACAAAAGTACAATGTACATTTATTTAAACTGTTCAGTCATATCTACATTTGACACATTCTACAAAGAAGGCAGTACCTGGAGAATGACCACTCTCAATATCAGTGATTGTGTCCTTATTTCCACATGAAGTGTGACTCTTATTTATTATCCCCATGATGCAAGAATGGATCCAATCTTTGCAGAGATTCCTTTTAAAGACGTAGACTAGAAACTATATGGGTTACCTAGTCTCCAACCTCGTTTGGCTTCATTTTAAAAAGCTGTAATATGTTTAGGTGAACCCTGCCCACTCCATTTTACCAAAGGCCTCACCACTATTTACTGTCACATATAACACAAATGTCACGCATTTTGTGGCTTGCCTGGCCTCTGCCTAGGTTTACACCTTTATCTTGGCCCTAACTATTTTGGTTAAGAGAAAAGATGGCCAAATCCAAAGGAAAAAAACATTCTTCGCTATGTCCTAGAGCAAAACTGTCCATATCACCTACCTCCCTTCCAATGAAATCCCCACTGTAGCAGGCTAGAAACAGAAGTGGAGGGGAAAAAGGAATTTTTTTAAGCCCTCCACAAGAAAGAGATCATAATTAATCTAGGATCAATCTGTTCCATGGCAAATGACCACACCTGTATTTCCAGCCACTCTTCTTGAAAAGAGAAACTGACAATCACTAGGAATGGATTGATGAACATTCTTTCCCATTAATTATAATAGTAAGGCAGAGGTGAAGAAGAGGAAGGGTCTAATCGCCATTGGAGGTGGGTTAATAATGTCTTTATCTCACATGGTTTTTTTCTTGTGAATAATCTATATCAAGTGATAGTGCTTGACAAAATGGTGTAGCAAATTTTAACTTTTACCTCAAAATCTTTAGAGAATAAACACTAGTTCTTTAAAAAAATTCAAGACATGAAAATGTAAATGTATCTATTCAGAAAGCTAATAAACACTTAGTCACTAAATTATATTTCTTATTTCATCTTATTTTAAAATAAACAAACTGCTTCTCAGTTTCCAGAGAATGCAGAACAGTGTAAATGACCAAATTACTACATACTTCTTATAAAATACTATTGTTCACAATTATAGTAAAAAATGTCTGCCATCTCTAAATTGTTGAATTATGATCTCTCACAAATGTTGCTTGCCTTCAAGTTAATCTGGAAAATCTAATCTAGTTTTGAGTTTTGATGGAGGAATAATGATATTTAAGTCAATTATTAAGGAGAATCCTATAACTTAAAATTTTCACCTACAATTATATCAATGATAAAGTCACTTCTTCTGAAATCAAGTCCCAGCTTTATATACAGTACGCAGTCTTATCCAAACAAAAGTTATCCACAGAAATTACTTCTACTTTAGTTTATTACTATAATCTAAGATTTGCTTACTATCCATTAAAAAGGGAAACATATCACAGTGTGGAGAATATAGTACCTGAGAGCTCTTAACAGCCAATCACTTTTTTCCTGTTTTTATCATCTTAAAAGTACAGTAAATCCAAACTATATTTAAGATCAGGGCCAGGCGTGGTGGCTCATGTCTGTAATCCCCTTTGGGAGGCTGAGGCAGGCGGATCATTTGAGGCCAGGAGTTTGAGACCAGCCTGGCTTACATGGTGAAACCCTGTCTCTACTAAAAATACAAAAACTAGCCGGTCGTGGTGGTGTAAGCCTGTAATCCCAGCTACTTGGGAGGCTGAGACAGGAGAATGGCTTGAACCCGGGAGGTGGAGGTCGCAGTGAGCCGAGATCACACCACTGCACTCCAGCCTGGGCAAGAGAGTGAGACTCCATCTCAAGAAAAAAAAAAAAAAAAAAAAAGAGTAAGCACTTCCTTTTGTATTTTAGTTTGCATTTATTCTGGTAAATATAAAAATGTTGTACTTATTTTGATGTTTTTGTATTTAACTAGCATTTAGTTAAAATGCTATGTAAAATTTCCAGGGAAATTTAGTTTTTGAAATTGCACAAAAATTCCTAGTCATAGTTTTAAAGTAAAGTGTTTCTAAAACTCTGATGATAAATACACACGGAGTAAACCCATACAGATGTCATACATTTTGATAAAACTGTAGTTATACTGATTTAAAGCAAGACTAATATGCTAGAAAGAAGTATTTCTGCATACATCCTTTAATGATTATCTGTTGGAAACACACAATGTGGCAGAAAACAATCTCTTTAACAGAATAGAAGGTACATGCAATATCCCCCAAAATACATAAATTCTAGAAGCACCATGAGAACACATTATCTAAACATTAGAAGAATCTAAATATAATCAGTGTTATCAGTGTTTAAAAGAGCCCATTTTCTATTAAGGTAATCAAACTGTTATTAAAATTTATCAGTACAAAAATAGCTTCACAAACTGCTAATGTATATCTTTTCTAAACTCTTGAAAATATGACAACAATTATTTATCAATATTGTACCATATTTGAGGATCAAAAAATTGTAATGAACAAAATGAAAACTTTAAGTTTTCAGTATTACATTGTGACAGCACTAGAATACTATAAAATCAACTATTTCCAAGATAATTTTCAGTGGCTTTAAATCTTTTTTAGAAAATCTATTATTATTTATTTAAAAAACAAACAAAACAAAACAAAACAAAAAAGTAAATTCTAGAATTCCAGACAGTTGATGCTATGAAGCAAACAAGAATTCCCTGGAAAGAGAACCAAACCTTCCCTCTTACGTATATGCCAGTCTATTAGTATATAGCTACTTTTCTTGATATATAACTAATCTAAGATTGGTTTCAAAGGATTTTCAAGTGTATACCTGCTCAATCTCAAAAGACATTATCATTTAGGTTAAAAAAAAGATAAACAGCAATTTAGATAAAATTTAATAACATTTCCCCCCCAAAAAATCAGTAAACATTTCATCCTCATGTATCTCCCTTTTTTACACATCTCTAAACTTTAAAAATAAGTACACTAAAACAGTATCAATTCACTGAAGCTTATTCAATAAGAATATTTTTGCATAGTTTATGACAAGGATATAATACAGTACTATAGCACTTGACTAAGGAGTATTGAGCAGCTCATACATTTAAAATTTAGTTCAGCTGCATAGCTAAAAATCAAAGAAAGTAGTAAATGATTCAAGGTAATCTATAATGCCACTGAATCAGGTATAATACAAAAAGTTGTAATAGCTTAGTAAATATGTTTTTCAAAAGTTCAAAAGTAATTTTAGAAAAGTATTTGTGAATTTGTTTTAAGAATAACACAGTGGAGGAGGAGTAGATGAGGGCAGAGATGAAACAAGACTGGCCATTTTTTCATAACTGTTGAAGGCAGGTGACATGTTTATATGAGTTCATTACAGTATTTTCTCTCTCATGTATGCTTGAAAATTTTTATAATAAAAAGTTATAAATATTAAAAATGTTTTAAATCTTGCTTATTTCTCTAAAGCTAAGTAACTTTTTAAGAAAGACTTAAAGAACAAACTGTAACCACATTACTAAAACTTTCAGTGCTAAATGAAAAGCAGGACCTTCTTTTGATATGTTAATTAACAAATTCATGAGGTTTAGTCATAAAATTTGAATTTTAAGAAAAGAACAAATAGCTTGCTAAGTAGCTGTTACTACAGTCAACTCTTAATTAATCTGACTGACTAGATCACTGTTTCCTTTATCCCCCTCCATCTTTTTTTAGAACGTAGACATTCCAGTGATTTTGCTCCTTATTCAGCAGTTAAATGGAATCAACTAAAACAGAAATACTGGCAAAAAAATTTTTTGCTATTGATTATTTTCTGCTAAAACACATATTGGAGAAGGAAGACAATATAGTCTAAGCATTAAAAACTTAAGATTTTATAGCACGTTGGGAGGCTGAGGCGGGTGGATCATGAGGTCAGGAGATCGAGACCATACTGGCTAACAGGGTGAAACCTCATCTCTACTAAAAATACAAAAAATTAGCCCGGCGTGGTGGCGGGTGCCTGTAGTCCCACCTACTCAGGAGGCTGAGGCAGGAGAAGGGTGTGAACCCGGGAGGTGGAGCTTGCAGTGAGCCGAGATTGAGCCACTGCACTCCAGCCTGGGCAACAGAGTGAGACTGTCTCTAAATAAATAAATAAATAAATAAATAGTTAATTGTGTTCCTTTGCGATGGGAAAAAATAATAGTGTGCCCAGTTAAAAAACTTGTGAGTTTTAGATTTCAATAAAATTTATTTTAATATTCTTTTTCTAATCATGAAACATGGATCTTATTTCTATACAGGTCTCCCAGGACAGGAACAGTTACTAACTTCCTGACACAACAATGTGCTTGTATTGGGTATTTGCCTAATGAACTGTAACTGACAGTGCATACCAGGATCAGAGCTGAGCTGTAGACTCACATTTGTTACTAATGAACTGTGTGACTTAGGCAACTCATCCAACCTCTGGGATTTAGTCTTCCACATGCCAAAGGCACACACTTTCAAACTTTGACATTTTACACTATAATCAGCACACACACATATACGTACACTACTGAAACAGTTTCTACTCTCAATATGAGTTTTACTCTAATGTTTTCTCTTTGGTTTCATTATATTTCATTTTTCAGAAAGCCACAAATGGCCTATTAAACTGATATCAAACTACCACAGTTCGGAAAATCATGGATTATATCATCTCTGAGGTCTCTTCTAGCTCTGATATTCTGGGATTCTAGCATTAACTTAAAATACTCAATGTTCTACACCTCAGGTGGAAATTTTGTTTTCAGTCTACTAACTAGCTGAATACTAATTAATATTGACTAACGTAAAACCAAAACAAGTTCAGAGAATGTCTTAAAAAATCCTGTGAAGTATTTTTCAACAAGAACTACAAGATTATGTAATACCTCTCACATAATTAAAAACTTAAATTGACCTGTTAAGTTTTATATTCAGAACTCCGTCAAGTATCTTCATGACTCATCTATAAATTCCAGTAGTCAAAGCAGCTATGTACTTCAAGTCAAAGTAACTCTTATTAAAGACTCTTGAGAACAGAGAAAAACTATGGAGAAGACCAATTCCAGGTAGTAACTCCAAATACCAAGGATTGACAAAATTGTAGACATTGGAAAATTTTAGGTGCATAAAGTAAACTACAAATAGCTTTTACAAATGTTAAATACAAAATTTCTTATTTCTAAATGCTACAGTATTCAACACAGATAAGCCAAAGAAATCAAGTATATAATTACATTTGGTGAAGTTGTAAGTCTGTTTATTAAATGGATATGTTAAATCTAATTTAATAGCAAGAAAATTTTTCCTTTCCTCAATATAGTAAAATATTTGTTTAAATTGCATACTAATATGATTATTTACTTGTAACTGCATATTTTAAAAGACTATATAATGTAAACATATTATTCAGATCGAAAGAACTAAAATTTTCATGTGTTCAGTCATCTTTATAACTATAAATAGAAAATATGGTTATACCACAATAAAACAATAAATCTATAACTCCACAATATATCTACTGTTTTACGTAAAATTATTAGCACTGTTAGCAACAAATTAGAATAGCCTCATAGTCAGTTTTCCTCTGTTCATTCCTAAACAAACTTTTTGTTTTTTATAGACAAGGTCTTACTTTGTCACCCAGGCTGCAGTACAGTGGCACAATCATAGCTCACTGCAGCCTTGGATTCCCAGGCTCAAGTGATCCTCCTGCCTCAGCCTCCCAAGCAGCTAAGAGGTGTGTGCACTACCATGCCTGGCCTAAGTTTTTACATTTTTGTAGAGACAGGGGTCTCACTATGTTGCCCAGGCTGGTCTCAAACTCCTGGCCTTAAGTGATCCTCCTACCTCAGCTTCCCAAAGTGCTGGGATTACAGGCATGTGCCACTGCACCTGGCCATTCCTTAAAAAATCTTAACTAATTTTTTCTTCTTCCTCAGCCTGACAATGAGGTCTCTCAATGTTAGCCTCTACTATATTTAATCCTATGCCCTTAATATTCAACAAATTTCAATCAAAATAAAAATTCTCATGAGAAAGACAGTTGAAGAGTATCTCACTTCACTTCAATTTTGCTTAATATGCCAAAGGATTTTTTTTAATTGGTCCCCAAAAGAAACGTACAATGAAGGAAAATTGTTTTCCTAATTTTAACTAAAACTAACCTAGTGAAAAGTTTCCAAAGAAGGATAAAAAATTAACTTTAAAATGGATGACTGATAGGTATTTGTTTTACATTTTCAAGATTGCAATTGCACAGACCTCCTTACATCCCAAATATACCAAGTATAGCCAATAATTAATGTAACTGGTTTGGAACACATTTAGGATAAATTATATGTTTTCAGAGTTATCAGATTCTTTTAAAATTCAAAAGCAAGTGAAGACTTATCTCCTGTTAGTTGGTGTACAAAGATAAATCTGCCATTAACATTAACAAACCCATGCTAAAAGTTATCCCACTGTTTCCTTCCGTGAAATCATGTGGTGAGATCACCTCAGACTATGATAAAGCTTAATTTCAGAGTGGAAAGCCTACTTAAAAAAAAAAAAATTCCAACTTACAACCTTCAAGAACATACACAAAAATAGAAACCAGGTTAATAAAGCAGGCCTTTTAGAGGCTATGTTAAAAGACAGGTAGAAGCAACTTACAAGATTTTATTTCACTGAAAACAATTTGTACTGTAATTAGCCTAGTGCTCCTTTTCTACATAAAGGAAATGTTCACTGCAGTCCATCTATGCAACTATAAACTATAAATTAATAAAAAGTTTGTGTATTTCATTTCTGAGGTTAACAGAAGCAGTAAAAAAAAAAAAAAAAAAAGTCAAAGTCAACCTAGAATTTCCACTCAAAGCTTGTAACTACAAGGGTTCCTGAAACCAAACATTTCCATATTTACACATTTACTTAATCATGATTGCTGAATTGAATCTGTACCTATGTGAAAATGGCAATGCATTCTGAGTTGGTTCAACCCTTGGCTCTGAGTTCTGTGTCACATCAGGTGTTCTTTCATCGTCTGTCCCGTTGATACTTTCTGGTGTTAAAGGAGATTGAAGATCCCCACCTGCAGATTCCTTTAAAAAAGGGGGTGGAGGATAAAGAATAGTTACACTTTTGTTAAAGTACACAATATCATCTTTAGGTTAAAACTGCCATTGATGTATGCTAACTGATGAACCAAATTTCAACTGAAATTTGAGTCAAAGACTTAAAAAATAAAACATGGAAATTTTTATTTTTTATTCATGGCAAGCTATGAGAAAAAATTTTTGAAGCTGGGCTACTCACAAGAAAACTCTCTGAAACATACAATTTAGAAATGGAAATATAATGCAATTTAGAAACAGTTTCAAATAACCGAAAAATGTTTGGTTTATATAACTAATTGGTCGGAATAAAAGATATTCAAAGAATTACTATACTTCAGAAGAAAAGATGCACAAAAACACACGAAGATGTGATTCTGGTGGAAGAAGTAGATAATGGAAGGGGTATAGGAGAAGAACTGGATGAAGAGAGGGGGAGGATGAGGAAAGGGGTGAATGAAATTTGCAGTACGTTTTATCTGCCCTACTTTTCAATCCCTATAGAGCTACTTAGAAAAGCAAGAAGAAATGTCTCTATAACCTATTATCTATAATGATGTTAGTGCATTTCAGCTTACCTTGTCTGGTACTCATAATGGAATTATTTTTCTTCACAAAATTTCCTGTCTTATTTCTACTTTTCATTAAGATTTGTCTTTCAAAGTAAATTTATTTAAATAGCATTAAAATTTATTTCATTTTAAATAAATTGAATTTAAAAGGAAGCTCAAGCTGACACTTATGTCTGCCACCATCGGATTAACCAAATTTGATATTGGAAATCAGAATGAGGAGTCATTTGATAGACCTATTAACTAGGGGAGGTGCTAAAACCAGACTGTTAAAGAGCAGCTTGGTGGACCTCTTATGATCCCTGGGCAATAAAATGTCACAATTGAAATATCTGTCTATATTTGGGGGCAAAAAATAAGTGTCCAACAGGACAGTGGTTAGGAATGATCATAATTTGTCAACTTAAAAAAATACAAGATTTCCTCTAATAAAAACAAGACAAATATGAGCAATGTAGCAAAATGCATATAATTTTTAAAACTCAGAATGTAAAACAGTAACTGGGTTATGATATTTATATCCTTCACATTTAGAATGTTACACATGAAGTGCTAGAAAAAAATATGTAAATATTAATGTGGTGAGACTTACGTTTTTGGGACTTCTGGTTTTATACTGCTGTATGTATTTTATTTCACATTTAAGTATTTTAATTAATAGTTCCATAATGCTATAAACTATACAAGCTGTTAAAGATCAAAAGGATACTTTCTTAATTCCACATTATCACTTAACCATTTTTCAATTTTCAGTAGAACCTCTATTTTGATCTTTAATTTCGTTTTTATTAAATCTTTCTCCTAAATCTGCTTTGTTTCCATTAGCTGACAGTCAATGCACGAATAAAATCTACAGTATAATGTGACAATATAAAAATGTTTTACAACAAAGTCAAATCCTATTAAGTGAATAATGGGAATAGCAATCACAAACCGACTACTTCTAGGTCAGTTATGGACCATATTAATTAGTCAGAAAAAATTTAACCAGCCAGTAAGAAACCATAAAATAATAATCTCTGGTATTAACAAATCAGGCTTATTACTCTCCAAGACAGGCCAAGCCAAACTAAAATAATAAAACATTGAATGTGCAAACTACTAAACAGTTAAATTGCTGAAGATTCAGTTCAGTAGAAATGATAAGAGAAACAAATTACCGGCTGGGCGCAGTGGCTCACACCTGTAATCCCAGCACTTTAGAAGGCCAAGGCAGGGGGATCACCTGAGGTCAGGAGTTCAAGACCAGCCTGGCTGACATGATGTAACCCAATCTCTACAAAAATACAAACAAAATTAGCTGGGCATGATGGCAGGTGCCTGTAGTCCCAGCTATTCGGGAGGCTGAGGTGGGAGAATTGCTTGAACCCAGGAGGTGGAGGTTGCAGTGAGCAGAGATCATGCCACTGCACTCCAGCCTGGGCAATAGAGCAAGACTCCATCTCAAAATAAAAAATAAAAATAAAAATAAGCAAATTACCTATTAAACTTAAAGGGCATAACCAGGGTTAGTAATTAAGGATTAACTCAGGGATTTGCTGGAACTGGTTGACAAGAGTGTGCAAAAATACATTAGGATCAAAAGAGAGAGAGGAAGAGCAGTAGCAGTTTGACTCCTGGTTGTTACCATCTTCTGGGATGAGGGTAACATAAGAGGGAGCAGGGTTTGAGGCATGGAACTTGGGGAGGCTACAAATGTTAATGCTACTAAAGTAGAAAGACTATTCCCAGGGGCAAGTTAAGAAGGGGAGAAAGAAAGGGATAGAGGTTGTAGCAATCCTAACATCTCAAAGCAGCAAGTTTTTCTTCAGAAAACTTGAATATTAGTTATATTTAAGTAAAGGCATAGTTATCCTAGGTCATTATACCTAAAATGAAAACAAAAGCCCACTCAAAGCATGGTATTTTTTTTTTTTTTAATTTTTTTAATTTTTTATTTGACAATTGAGAACTTGGGTTTTTTAAAGAGTCAGTTGTTAAATATAAAATTAGTAGTTTACTGGATGAGACATAAGAAAAAAATTCCAACAGTACGGCATGAGGCACAAAAGGAATTGAAACCTCTTTTCCCTCCAGAGGCGCCCAGGAGGTAGCCAGAAGTATTCTGTGTATAAACTTTCCAGAAAGTTTGCATATGCTAGAAAATAGTTACTTGCAACAGTATTGTGCTGAATTTCAGATGATGAAGTGTTCTAGCTGCTATTCTCTTTGTGCGTGAATCTAAATTTTGTGGTAATTTCCTACACATCCTACGTTCAGGGTTATTCTTTTTTGGGGTTGTGTGTGTGTGTGTGCCCCTGGTGTGTGTGGTGTATACCCAAAGCTGATAAGGAAAATGAATAAAAAGCAAAAAAATAAAACAGAAATAAAGACAGATCAAATGATCCTTTCTATTGACTTTATATCCTTCCTTTGAGAAAATAAAACCACTTACATCTCATTTTGTTTCTGAGAAACTCTCCCTATAATTCCCACCGAAACAAATAATCTACAGTAAGAAAAAGAACACTAGCACTGAAGAAAAAATACATGTTTAGAAGTACAAATCTGAGAGAATATCAAGGAAACCAAAACTAACAGATGCAACTTATTATAAAAAAGGCACCTGAGCACAGATGTGAGATTCAGGAAATGCTTCTTAAGAATTCTCTCTTCCTACCCATTTGTGAAGTGGGTAACTTAAAATTAAAATAAAACCCACAAATGAAATTTTGGCTCAAAAGTCAAAAAATGAGAAATATTCTGGGACACATGGAAAAAAAATTGACCTTGACCCTCACTCTAGGACAAGCCTTTAGGGTGTTATCAGTGACCTACTGCATATTGGAAGGGTGGGCTGGGGAGGTTCGCAGCAGCACTGCCATGACCCACTATACCAAATATCACTACCACCTTCCATTTCATGCCAATAAAACCTGAAATTCCCATTACAGTTTCAACCTTGTTGGCTTAAGGAAAATAGGGCCCTTTCTTTACCATTTAACAAAAATTCACGGAAGACTCAGTCCATTCTAGTGTTTTATACTTAAACAAAGATGAGAACCACCACTGTTTTCTGAGCAGAGGGTCTGACAGAAAAATTGGGGGAGGAGCTAATAGTGTTGAGATCCTATGGCAGTGAGAACGGAAAGAAAGAAGACAGCAGGAGGATACATAAAGGAAGATGAGGCTGAGCTCTCAAACAAGATCCTCATATCCTCAGTCATACATTTTTCCTCTAGTTGGTCACCATCCAGAGCCACCATTTCTGAAATCCATTTTGTGACAACCACAGAAGTTCTTATAATCTGACTTTCTGGATTAATTTATGCTCTTCCTTCGCTATGTAAAGTATACTGGTTGATTGATGCTTAGGGTTAGTGGATTAACTGTCACTCTGCTTGAATATTTTGCAACCACGAGCTGCATCAAATGCTTACCAAGAGTCAGCTGTATGTGTCCCAAACCTGTTTATGCCAATTATATTTATATAACTGTAAAACTGAATTAAGTACCATGTAAACTACTGATTTTGAATGCAAAACTAGAGTGGTTATTTTAATGAAAACCAGGCTAAATACTTTGAAATGACTAAAATGTAAATGGCTAAAAAATTAAAATAAAACTCACAACTGAATTAGGCATATATAATATTCTACAATATAATATCTAACATAGGAATAGCTTCGGTATCTTCTAGAAACTTGTTAGAAACATAAATACTTGGGTACCATCTTAGACCTACTAAATCAGAAAGTCTGGGAGTGGAGCTCACCAACCTGAGTTTTAGCAAGTCTTTCAGGGAATTCTGATGCAGAATTCTGATGCACAGTATTTTTCAAATACATATTGTATAAATATACAATTAAGACATCTGCATTTTTAAAGACAACTGTTAGTGCCAGACACGATGTTAAGGCCTTACATCATCATCCTCCCCATTACAACCACATCAGTTGTTAATATTTATCTATTATCTACTATATGCTAAGTACTCTGTAATCCTCATTTAATTCTCACAATATTCCTAATAAGAACATATTGTTCTCATTCTCATTTTATAGAGGAAGAAAAACAGTGACTTGCCTAAGCTAAGAAAACTATTAAGGGTTGGAGCCCAATTTCAAATTCAGATTCTAGAACTCCCATTACTAACCATGACCTGACACTGTGTCGTTACCGTATTTATTGATGATGATCAATGATTCTATAAGTAACGTAATACTCATGTTACAAACATATAAACACACTTGTATTAAACAACCAAGTGTATTACATGGCAACAGAAAAGTAATTTATATCTAGGTTTGTCTGACTCAAACTTTTAACCAGTCTCTTACACCTCCCTCAAATAAAAACAAAAGCTATGACCAACCAAGTTTCTACTACTATCGATTTTCCTATTTAACCTATTATCAATTATCCCACTTAACCGTTCTTTTGCTAAATTCCACAGTAATGTTACATTCTTCAGGCAGCATTAATTCAGCAGACTGGATTAAACCACTGAGAATCAAGTAGGGTAGGCATGGCCAATGGTCATATAATTCAAACTAGAACAGACACATTAGATATTATCACCTAGGCTGCAGTGCAGTGACGTGATTGTAATAACTCACCGCAGCCTCAAACCACTGGGCTCAAGCTCCTCCCACCTTAGCTCCTGAGCAGCTGGGACTATAGGTGCATACCACGCCTGGCTGAACTGATAAACGTTTTTAAAAAAATGATTCTCTCTGGCTTCTGTATATTAAATTGACAATTAGGCTTCAAATGTTTTGATAAGATAAATTATGGTCCATATATTTTGGCTCTCAAATAGTGATGAACTTAAGATATTTCCTTATTCTTTATATTTCATAGTATTTTTCAAATATAAGCATATTTTATATATTCCTTTAATCAAAGCAGAGGCTTAAAGTCATTCCTTCCACCAAAGAGGAACAGGTATTAGCAGCAACTTATAATGGTTCATGACCAGTTCAACTAAAACAGAAGTTACGATTACAGAAACAGAAACTAATTACAATGGCAAAGTTTAATCCATTGCAATTTTATTAAAATCCTTTGAGTACTCTTTTACTGAATGTGCTGTTTGTTGCATCTTCTCATAATACTGGAATCATTCACTAGAGGAACTAGAGCTCCCAACATGTACTGGCATTTAATTTTAAATGGGGTTTTATGTTTAAAAGTATCACTACACTTTCATAGCACTTAGAGAAGACAGATTCAAGAGAAGTTTCAAATGATCATCAAAGTTATTCCAGGTCACTGCATGTACAGACGCATAATGGAGCTTTGGCTTCAATCCAGGGTACACCTTTAGTCTATGAGGGAATATGTACTTTAAGCATATTTAACAGTGCTCTCCTTTATTCTTATTTAAAAAAAAAAATTCCACTCTCTATACCAGTAGAGTTTTCCAAATAGAGCTGGGTGATAGAAGTGGAAAGGGAGATAAAGAATACATAATTTTCTAAAATGTTCCAATCATTGGTTAGTTATTAAATTCCAAGGCAATTCCTATTTACTTCAAGAAAGTTCCATGTAAATCTGCTACTACTGACATTCCAGAGAAACATTTGTAATATCTGATTCTTCCTTTCCATAAAAGCTACTGAGTACAGTTCAGAAACAATTACTACAGAGGAGAACAGCCAAGAGCTGAATCCTACTCGTAGGAAACAATTAAAATAAAAATTAATTTTAGAAAAGCCTACTATTAAAAAGCTGAAAATAGTGGCATTCTATATTAATCATACAGTAAAACCCTTGTATTATAAAAGTACCAAAATGTAACTATTTAATCAACTTTACTTGGAGATACAACTTCCAACTGAAGGAAGATTATGATGGACAAGTAAAAGGTCCTTTGTTCAAAGAAAAAGTAATACTTTTATAAAACCTATAACCATTGTCTCAGTGCTAAGCATAAAGATGTTCCAACTGTCAGATTTAAGTATAGTTTAAAAGTATGTAAAACAGGCTGGGGCAGTGGCTCACGCCTGTAATCTCAGCACTTTGGGAGGCCGAGGCAGGCGGATCACTTGAGGCCAGGGAGACCAGCCTGGCCAACATGATAAAACACCACCTCTACTAAAAATGCAAAAATTAGCCAGGTGTGGTGGTGCACACCTATAATCCCAGCTACTTGGGAGGCTGAGGCATGAGAATCACTTGAACCTGGAAGGCAGAGGTTGCAGCAACCGGAGATTATGCCACTGCACTCCGGCCTGAGTGACAGAGCATGACTCTAGCTCAAAATAAATAAATAAATAAATAATAAAAGTATGTAAAACAAACCCTATTGTTTGTGCGTGTGTGCATGCGTGTGCACGTATTTTAACTTTATGTATATTACGACATTCTGACATCTTTTAAAAAAATTTTCTGGCTGGGAAGAGACTGCTTCTCCCCTCTAGGGCTAGCTAATTCTTAAGGACAGCAAGAGCCCAGTCCAGAGCATGTCTCTGATATGCAAACTAGCCAATCCAGAGCCATACCTCCTCTATCTGATCCATACATCCCAGGAGACGATATTCCTCTAACTTAATCCATCCCAGGGCCAGTTACCAGACAATGAGGGACCACTCCTATAGTTTAGAGACCCCTGAAATTATTCAACCCAGCCAATCCTAAACTATTTCCCCCTCTGCTTTGCCTTTCCCATAGAAATTCCAATAAAGGCTCTACCTCGGCTTTCCCCTCACTCCTGCTTTCTGTCTCTTGACCACCTTAAGACTTTCCCTGTTTCTAGGACCTGCAAGTATAATAAACTTGTTTTCCTGAACTTTTCCTGTGACTCCCTTTGTGGTTACATTTGACTATCACATGATATTTAAGTACTTTTGCTAAGTTACAAGCACATTAAATACTTTGAATTGAATTACTAAACTGAAATTTTGATTAAAATATTCTTGTAGGCATTGGCATATAGAAAACCTTTTCCCACCAGTACAAATTAAGTAAAGGATGTATTTCTCTCTCTCTCTCTCTCTTTATTTTTCTTTTTGAGACAGGGTCTTGCTGTTGCCCAGGCTGCAGCACAGTGGCACAATCATAGCTCACTGCAGCCTCGACCTCCCAGTCAAGTGATCCTCCTACCTTAGCTTCCCAAGCAGCTGAGACCATAGGCTTGTACCACCACACTTGGCTAATTTTATTTTTATTTTTTTAAATTAATTTAATTTAATTTTAATGAGGTCTCCCTATGTTGCTCAGGCTGGTCTTGAACTCCCGGGCTCAAGTAATCCTCCCACCTAAGCCTCTCAAAGTCTTGGGATTACAGGTGTGAGCCACCACAGTAACGGGTGCATTTCTATGTGTACTTTGGATATTTAATTCTGGCATAAAGGATACTATGTGAAATGAACAAGGTTCATAATTAAGAATAGGAATGATAAACCCACCTGTGAAGGTGTACTGGTAAGTTCCATCTTCTCTTGTGATTTTTCCTTTGCTAGTCGAGCAGCTTCTTTAAATTCCTGAAACTTCTCTGCAAACTGAATGTATAAAGACTACATACATTAACCAAATAAAAATAGGTCACAGTGCCCACTTTCACCTCAGTAAAGTTATTCATTTTCTGAATAACTGACTCTACACAAGCAATATAGCCTCCAAACCAATTATAGCTTCTACTATGAAAATGACAGGAAATGAAACCTAATTCCAAACATTTGTGCACTATGAAGTATTTTGACAAATCTTCTTCAAAACATCATGATATATCTAAGTTAGACTTCAGAGTCAGCTAGCTTACCAAAAGGACTCCTGGTTGGTCAGAAATAATTTACTAAGACTAAGGTAGGGGAAAGAATCAGTAAACATAGGCATACTGTGCTATGTTTATCATTGAGAAAACTGAATTTCACAAATAACCACTTTTTGTAAACATCACAGTATTTAGAAAACACTTTTAAATTCTACTAAAATATAAACTCTCATAATACACAACGCATTTTATTTTCACTAATACAAATAGCAATATTTACTATTTTCACTAACTGACATAACTAAAAATTAATTTCCGACGATTCCTAAACAGCTCATGTATAGCAGCAGAAAGGAATAATACTCAATGGTCTTTAAGATGGATAACAATTTCAAAACAAAAATTATTGTACATGAAACACTAATTCTTAGGAACTCATAGGAAACTATAAAACATCCTGGCCACAAGGAATATCTATTTATGTTTTGGAAGTGGAAGCTAGTCTATCACTATTATCAGTGAGAGTAAGTTAAGACTACATAACAACTACATTTAAAAACCCCACATCTCTATGCAACTTATAGTATCTGTTAGAGTTGGTAATTAAAACATGAAATTATAGTTCCTTTCTCAAATCTCCATAAACCAACTCTGATTTCATTTCCATCCTGGGAAGAAAAATTTTGGAAGGAAAGGCTTGTGATACTCTAATCTTGGAGAGATGGAGGAGGGTCAAAATTAAAGTCGTCATTATCACAACTTTTCCTTCTTACCTTAAACCTTGTCACTTCTACCTATAATCTGTAGCTCAGTAAAGTGAATTTGTGCTGCTATACTCATCTAACTGAACAGAGTATCTCCAAACAGTAAAATATCTGAATACAAAGTTACAAGGGTCTCACTCACATTGGTGGAAATGAAATCAAATCAAAACTTCTCTTTATATAATCTGAAATAGTATACAAGGTTTTTCTTACCCTAATTTAACATTCCACAACAGTTAATGCTTAAAAGCCTTCGCAACTTCGTAAAAATCTACACTATAGCTAAGTTTTATATCCCTAGTTTTCAGCAAAAGAAAAAAGTGACAGCTTAGGTTTCCATGATAACAAAATACAACTTAGTAAGCACTCTAACAATCCAAGCACAGCTGGAATTTTGTTCATACCGGTCAATCTTAAGAGACCATACATTTTTTTTTCAACGATGTTACTTTCCCTTATTTTGAGATGTCTTTGTCTAGAATTGCCTTCTCCAAACCGTTATAATGTTTTGACTTACTCATGGCTTTTAACTGATAAAACAAGCTAGAATATTTATGTACTTGCTTCGTTTATGTAAAATATCATAAACTCCTTTGAGCCTCCTACAGTCTGCAAAACACCAAAATTAGTCTACAAGGTAGCCTGAAAAATAAATTATGATTTTGTCTTCTTTGGATCAAAACATTCTGAAGAGACTGATCTTAAGCTCTTGGAGCCAAGTTCCATGAGTATATAAGCTCGAATTGGCTCCAAGAGCTTAAGAGCTGTTTCCCAATATTCAACCCACTTTCAAATACTAGGAGATTTACCACCAGTAAGGCTGGTCAAAAGTATACGCTAACTTTAAAGAAGAAAAAATCTAAAAAAAATAAATAAAAGCCATTCTCAGAGAAAAGTTCAAACAAAGGAAAAGAGTAGAATTGACAGAAGTTAATAAACTATTCCTTTACTACATTAGCTAGCTGCTCAGTAACTTGAAAGATGTCATGAAGAACTTAATTTATAGAGAAAATTACTTAGCCCAAAAAGCACTTAAGGCATTTAAGCCAAGTTTATTTGAGAAAATAATCCACGATTTAGTTCTTGTACTGTCAAGTTAAAAAATTCGGCAAGTAGATATATTTAGAGATTTTTTTTGCGATAGTCTTTAATAGGCAATAAAAAAACAAAAAAACAAAAAAACACCAAGTTCTAAAAATGTTCTGAATGATGGCAAAAGTGTTAGAATAAACATAAAATTTCTCAACAAAACTGTTTATGGAAGAGCAATGTTCACTGGATACCTGTATCCTAGTTATGTTGAGATACTTTCAATGTAAAACTCTTATCTTTACCACAGTTCAAGAAATATATTTAAAGAATAAGATGTGTACAAGAGAAACCAAAAAGATAATATTTGTTCATTGTTGTTGTTTTTTGAGACAGAATCTTGCTCTGTCACCCAAGCTGGAGTGCAGTGGCGCAATCTCAGCTCACTGCCCTGGGTTCAAATGATTCTCGTGTCTCAGCCTCCCAAGTAGCTGGGATTACAGTTATGTGCCACCATACCCAGCTAATTTTTTTGTATTTTTAGTAGAAACCAGGTTTTGCCATGTTGACCAGGCTGGTCTCGAACTCCTGGCCTCAAGTGATCTGCCCACTTTGGCCTCTCAAAGTGCTGGGATTAAAGGCATGAGCCACTGTGCCCAGCTTTAATATTTGTGTTAATCATCCTACAGAAAATGATTTATAATCACCAAGGCAAAAGTTAAAATAGGCTTAAAATTCAGATTTAAGCTATAATTCATATCCAAAACATAACAAAAACACTTGAAAACTGTGTTAAGAAATGTTTATAATTAGAAGAAAACAAAATAGATTCAATATATATTCACAACACCAGGTGTAAGATTTCTAAAAAGAACCCAGTTTAAGAATTTGAATACAGAATAATTTCTTTAAAGCAAAACAGCTTAAAGTTTAATGTAAGTATAAATGGTGTATATCTTTAAGAGCCTGATTTCTCTGCACTTGAAAAATTTCAACTCTCTAGCTTGAGTTTTATATCATATCCTGCATATACCAAATCACATGTAAAGTATTTAAAATACATGGTTATTCTTTTAACTGAATGCTTCAAACAGAGGTTTTAAGAATAAATCTTTAGGTCTGGCAGGCACAAGATCTGAAGAGAAAAGTGAGTTTTACTTTTCTCCTTGATCACTTAGTATAATGAGATTGTTTTTTCTTATATATTATTTTCTGTGTAACATCCACAAGAACCCAAGGTGCTGCCGGTATAAACATTACCTGCCTTTTGCTTATTGACAGGAGAACTGTTTTATTTCCAATATTCACCCTGGTGATGCCTTGCATTTTATTGGCCTTTCTGGTCACTTGGTGAGTATTATCTAAAAAGTCCTCATAATGTCTATAGTATCTCCGTCTGCACTGCATCAGAACTCAGAGTATTCCACATCCAGATAAAGCACAATTTCCCCTAAACACAGTAATCTGTATGTACCTGCTGTCACATCAAAATGCTGAAATCTATATCACTGTCAACTTGAGTTTTCACAATTCAAAAGACCTCGGTAACTGCATATGTTGCAGACCATCTCCCATTAAGGGTACTAATCTCTGACAAAAATCCATTCTGAAGTGATAATCCCCACCTTTTAATCCCTATCATACAGACAATTAACCACATAAATCCTTCTCAACCAATGGTGACTGTTTTTAATGTGTACAATACATTTTCCAAGTGACAGTAGCATCTAATGATCTCTTGCTTCTTGCTCTGAAGTCACTATTGTTGTTCCAAGAATATTAAATAAATTTCTCCTATATTTTATACTCCCCATTTGGTATTATATATTTAAGATATATGACTTGAAGATGAAGATTTTCATTCAAATTTTATGATTTAACTCACTTTCGAAAGATGATGCTCAGAGGAGAATCCCAATCCATAAACGGTGTTTGCCCGGCTATCAGCCCACTGTCCAAACTTCTGAGATGTTTTAGTAAATGTCATGTTTGGGGTGATGGTACTATTTATTATTGCCTAAAAAATAAAGCAAGTATGAGTAACCAGCAAAAAAATCAGCAAACAGGCGTTTAAATACAAGACCATTCAGTTACATAAAAGCTTAGGATTATCAATAAGCCACAATGTTAAATACATAAAGATAGTTACAGAAATAGTTTCTGGCATTATAAGTGATAGTGTGGAAATATGTTAACTAAAATATAAATATGATGACACTATCAAAAATTTCAACATTTTACACTCAAATAAGTTTACCTATGATCCAAAAAATGTCAGAGTTTTTAACGTGATCAGTTTTTTCTTTTTCAATGTTTAGAATCGACATTTATTAATATTGGATGATAATCACTAGAAGACAGTAGGCCTTAATAGTGGTTTATTTAAAAGTAGGGTACCACCCTCTAAAGAATCTTTCAAAAATGAAAACATACATAGAAAATATGACACTGATTTTCTTCTTCTTCTTTTTTTGAGATGGAGTCTTGCTGTGTCACCCAGGCTGGAGTGCAGTGGCGCGATCTTGGCTCACTGCAAGCTCCAACTCCCGGGTTAACGCCATTCTCCTGCCTCAGCCTCCTGAGTAGCTGGGACTACTGATGCCCGCCACCATGCCCGGCTAATTTTTTTGTATTTTTTTGGTAGAGACAGGGTTTCACCATGTTAGCCAGGATGGTCTTGATCTCCTGCCATCGTGATCCACCCGCCTCGACCTCCCAAAGTGCTGGGATTACAGGCATGAGCTACCGTGCTTGGCCGACACTGATTTTCTAAAATCCGTAACTGAGTTTTCTTCAAGCTGATTTACCTGAAATACATTATGATACAGAAAAGACTTGCAATCATTTAGTACTTTTTCCCTTTACAAACTTCTAAATATAGAGGTATTCCTTGCTATACTCAGGAGATTGGTTCCAGGACCCCTGTGTATACCAAAACCCGTGCATACTGAAGTCCCATAGTCAGCACTGCAGAACCTGCATATATGAGGTCAGCCCTCTAATACTTGGTTTTCACATCCTACAAATACTCTATTTTTCGATCCACATATAAGTGAACCTGCATAATTCAAACCAGTGTCAAGAGTCAATTGCATACTCATTTCTTTTCTCATAAAGTGGTATAGATTCGTGATGTTGAGAATTGCTATCATTTTTGTTTCACACATAATTTCTTAGAAAACTAGCATTTTAGCATGTTACTAAATGTTAACTTTGGTGATCACCATAATAAATTTCAACTATCATAAAATATTACCTCATTCTCTTTGCTAATACCATAAAAGTGAGGGGGAATCATTTTTTTAGTCTAATGCACTCCAAATTTAAGATTAGAAAGTGATTTCAATAGTAATAGACAGATGTTAACAAATTCATAAGCAGTCATCTGCTGAACTCTTAAATGTGGAATGAAACATCAAGCATTTTCTGAACTAAATTTTCTTACCATGTGAGCATTTTCTAAACAAAACTAAATTTGCTTACCATGTGAACAACAGTATAAAAGTAAATATTTAAGAGCTATGCAGGTATTGGAGAAGTCATAAAAATGAATGCATGACACCTGTCCTACTATAAAAAAAAAAAAACAGTAAAATAGAGTGGTCCCTTCCTTCCTCTCAGACAGAAGATATGTCCACTGTAATTATATGAGAGCCCTTATCCTCAATTAAGTGTTTTTACCTCAGACAAAATTTACATATTCATACTTATACAGTTTCCTTACCCTTCAGTTCAAAAACTGCTTTTCTTAGCATGTCATTTCGGATTTGTAAAATGTGGCTAATAACTGCTCTAACTTGAACGGCATCAAATGAAGTCATCAAAGACTAAATAGGAAATAATTTATTAACAAATGGTAAGGAATCATTCATTCATTCAACTTTAATTGAGTACCTTTTAAATGCCAAACACGGTTCTAAAAATTTGAGACACAACAAGAGGGGCAATGTAATTGCAGATTACAGTCTAGAATAAGAGGAGTCAGTAAACACATAAGTAAATAAATAACTGACCAATATAATTTCAGACAGTAGTAAGTACTGTGAAGACCAGGATGTGAAAGAGTGAAAGGCAAGAAGTCAAGACTGGTTGGCACTGCCTTAGATTTGCTGGTCCTGAGGAGGGCACGTCTGAACTGGGATCTCTGTGTTTTCTAAAAGACAAGGGCATTTTATACATGACCCTAATAACTCAAAAGTGAGTCAACAACAGGTTTTATAGGCATCTAAGAAAACTGACCAATGTGCTGTTAGTTGGTCACTAAGCCCCCTCATTTTAACTATTTCAAATTAACTTCTTTCTGCTTTGACGAGTTTTATTTTAATCTCCATTCTGACCCTTTCCTTGTCTCTGTATTACTTGTTCTTTAATGAAGAAAACCTTAAAATGATAGATGATCCCACACTTTTAAAAAGCTTTATTTCTTAGCTTCTTTGAGTAGAACGCATTTAAAAGAAAAATTTTAGTTCTTTAAAATAAATATGTCTCTCAACCCTGGAGTTCTAGTCCTTTTAAGGAAAAGAGGTAGAAATGCAGTGTCATTACTACCTCATGTACGGATCACACAGAGTGCCCTGATCCTGGCCCTTGACCATGCTGAGGTCTCTGCAGCATAATCAGAAAACCTTAAAGCAAACTTCATATGCACAGCAGAGGGGTTAAGTGAGAACAAGTGCATGTTTTCTAGGCAGGGCACCTAAGGGGTTTCCAACTCAATCATGAAGAGCAGAAGTGGGGGGTGAGATGGAGAAAACACTTGTTTAGCTGAGTCAAATAAACCACTACTGCTGACTTAAAAAACAACCACTCCCGTAGGAACTGAAGCAGTTAATAGCATCAGTTTAGAAAAGTAATTAGAAAATGTGACAGAAAATATAACTCTGCTACAGAAGATAGATTTTGTTAAAACAATACAAAAAGCTTTTCAAAAGACATTTATGATTCTAATAATTACAATCAGCAATGTATATTCAGAAATGGAAAAATGCAAGAGCAACATTTCATATTGCTTCAGTGGGAAGAACACATGAGGATTATGTGTTAATCACTAAAATTCCTTCCTTTAAAATAACTCAAAGTATTTTAATCTGGTGAAGGTTAAGTTAGCAAATGAAATCTATTTACTCACTTCCATATGATTTCTTTTCTTGGACACTGGACAACTCAGTTGATCGTTATTTCTATACAACATTTAACCCTCCTTTCTAACAACGGAGGATTGTTATCTTTTTCTGTTATCTCTGTTAACCCTCCTTTCTAATAAAGGAGGCATGTTATCTGTCATTTGGGCCCAGAAACAAAACAGATTACAGAGAACTCAAGGTTCAAATAAGGGAAAAGAAAGAAACACTCTAGAGTCTCAGGTTATAATATTTAGTATCTGTCAAACTTCACTAAACCAGACAGTTACAAAATATGACAAAATTATTCTTCACTAAATTCTTCACTAAAAAAAGCTTCACAAAATGAACTATTTCTATTTCTCAAGTCTTTTAAATCCTCTAAGCAAAAATGAAAAAATCAATTATTCAAGTAAATACATGTTACTTATATACAAGACACAAAGTGCAAACAGCCCTTGGGGTCTTATAATCTAGTTAACCTAGTTAAGGAGATAAGGAATGAGTACACAGAAAAATCAGACAAAAAGTTTAGCATTAAATTAAATTATCTTTTATTCCCTACATAACACTAGGCAATAATCGCCTGATACTAGCATTAATAACAATAGCAGTGAGTGTTTGTATTGTGATTACTATACACACTGTGTTTTTGCCTAAATTTATTTACTCTTCACAACAATGCTATGGTGTAATGACGTACGTATTTTTATTCACTCCTTTTTATAGACAAAAAAACTGAGGCATACAGAAGTTGTGTTTTTTTGTGCCCCCCCCAACCCCCCCCACCCCATTAAGAGACAGGTCTCACTCTGGATGCAATCATAGCTCACTACAGCTTTGACCTCCTTAGTTCAAGGGGTCCTCCAGTCACAATATCCTGAGTAGCTAGGACTACAGGCATGCACCAATACAGCTGGCTAATTTTTTTTCAATTTTTTTTTTTGTAGAGATGGGAATCTCACTGTGTTACCCAGGCTGGCCTCAAACTCCTGGTCTCAAGTGATCCTCTTGCCTCAGCCTCCCAAAGTGCTAGAATTACAGGCACAAACCTCAGTGCCCAGCCCTGCATGCAGAAGCTAAATACTTTGCTCAAGATCAGATGGTGATATGGTTTGGCTCTGTGTCCCCACCCAAATCTCACCTTGAATTGTAACCCCCACGTGTCAAGGGTGGAACCAGGTGGAGGTAATTGAATCATGGGGGGGCAGTTTCCCCTATGCTGTTCTTGTGATAGTGAGTCTCACCAGAGCTGATGGTTTTATAAGCATCTGGCATTTCCCCTGCTTGCTCTCATTCTCTCTCCTGCCGCCCTGTGAAGACGTACCTTCTGCCACGATTGCAAATTTCCTGAGGCCTCCCCAGCCATGTGGAACTGTGAGTCAATTAAACCTCTTTCCTTTATAAATTATCCAGTCTCAGGTATTTCTTCATAGAAGTGTGAGAATGGACTAATACAGAGGGCAAGCAGATGGTAGAAACAAAAATTCAAACCAGACAGTCTGGCTCTACAGTGTGTGCACTTAACCCCTTCATTTAATTGCAAAAATTCCTGGAAGTGGAAAGGCCTCATGGCTTTAAGAAACTGAAGACCTCATCTTTCTACAAACTTTAAATCTAGAATCTTAGAATCTGATTTTTCTTTGGAATTTCTTTCTCTAAGTAAGTTCTATGAAGTTCATTGATGATAAAAGGATCCCCCGTCCAGGTGCAGTGGCTCACGCCTGTAATCCCAGCACTTTGGGAGGCTGAGGCAGGCAGATCACCAGGTCAGGAGTTCAAGACCAGCCTGGCCAACATGGTGAAACCCTGTCTCTACTAAAAATACAAAAATTATCTTGCCATGGTGGTGCACACCTGTAATCCCAGCTACTGGGGAGGCTGAGGCAGGAAAATCGCTTGAACCTGGGAGGCAGAGGTTGCAGGGAGCTGAGATGGCACCACTGTACTCCACGCTGGGCGACAGAGCAAGACTCTGTCTCAAAAAGAAAAAGGGAACTCCCCGCCAACCCTTCTGAAGGGCACACTATCCACTAAGCACTGATTTAAGTGCTTTGCAGATATTAACTCATTTAATCCTTACAACTACCAATACTGAGTTGAGCACAGTGAGGCTCAGAGAAGTAATCTGCCCAAAGACAAAACACTCAGTAGATGGTGGAGTTGAGACCTGAACCCAGGCAGTCCTTGCTTCTGTTACATCATCTGCCTCTCCTAAAAATAAAATAGGATTTGTCCTTATACTTTCTCTTCAGAGAAGAAATGTCAGCTTTAGTATTGACACTGACAAACTTCCTAAGATATAGGGACTTTGATCTGCTACTAGTCTATAGCAGTATATTTGAAAAGAATTAGAGCTCCTAGAATTCTAGACCATGTCTATTCTGTGCACCACTATACTGCTAGTACCTGGCATAATGCCTGACACATAACAGATATGCAATGAATATTAAATAAACAGAATGACCTCAAATTTGTAGAATATTTTGGCATGTAATATAATAAAGTGGTTAATCAAAGTAATTTAGTGGACAAAACATGTTGCTACCTTAATAATTCAGTTTTGTTTCTTAAAAGTTTTAAGAACTCAAAAAGAAACATTTTATATTAATGAAGATAAAATCCTCTGAATAAAACTAAAACGCCATATTGAAAAAAGCAAAAACAGCCAAATCATTCAAAGTAAACGTAGCTTACCTTTGAGCCATCTAAACTGATTATCCTATACACATTTCTTGTGCTGTCATAGAAATAAGACACAGTAACTGCATGCTTGCTGGTGGGTACCCAGTTCTTCTTTGTGTTTGGGTCAATCTGGAAGACATGAGCTCGAGTGCTGAAGATAGGTTGTTCCCTGCAGGGCAGAAAAGAAAATGATGAACTGAAAGCAGCCATTTTTATTTTACTAGACAAGAGAACATGAAAACTGCAAGGATGATTCTGCTTAATCAACAATTTCCACATACCTGAAAGAGAAACTTTCAAATTTGCATATTCTAAGTATTCAGTCATAAGGTTTCTAAAAACAATTATAGTCAATCCTCATTATTTGAAGATTCTGTACATGTGAATTCACCTAGTCACTAAAATTTATCTGTAACCCCCAAATCAATACTGTGGCACATTCTTAGTCTTTCACAGATACACACAGGGCAGTGCAAAACCATGCGTCACCTGACATGGCACATTTCCATCTAAAGCTAAACAAAGTGACATTGCCTTCTTGTTTCAGCTCTCATACTACATATACAAGTGTCCTTTTTGTGGTCTATTTAGCACCATGTTTTTCACATTTCACACTTTGTTGGTGCTTTTGTTTAAAATGTCCCATAAGCATCATGCTGAAGTGTTCCCAGATGCTAGCTGTTCCTAGGTGCAAGAAGGCTGTGATGTGGAGAAAATATGTGTGTTAGATAAGTTTCACTGAGGCATGAGTTACAGTGCTGTTGGCCATCAGTTCAATGTTAATGCATTAATAATATATATTAAGCAAGATGTCTTTAAATAGAAACACATATAAAACATGGTTATGTACTGATTAGTTGACGAAAATGTCGTGAGCAGAGGCTTGTGGGAACATGACACAGTATTTTTCCCTAAGAGCAATGGTTCAGTACAGTATTTGCTAACTTAGTGTTGCTGGCACCTTCATGGAAGACGTGAATAATGAGAATAAACTATGCTCTGCTAAAATACAAGTATCTTATGTTTGACCCTTACAAGGTTAATATTTTTATCCACTTAAAACCACATTTGAAACCCATGTAAACATATTTTACCCATCTAAAGCCCAGAATAACCTGGGAATAGGTAAAGAACTTACTGGGAAAACATACATTCACTATAATCTCTACTATACTTAAAAGTCTATGGAAAACAAAGTTGCTGAAACCACAAATATCTCTCACTTAGATCAAGCAGGGCACTAAAGATACAGAGATTTTTAAAATTACAAAGAACAAAAACTAACAAAAAATACTTACTTAAAATATCATTACAGAATTCTTTACAGTATGAACAAGCATGAGATGATCTATATATATGGAAGCACCATAATTCAAAATTTCCAAGTTCTGAGTAAAATTATCTTGGAAGCAGCATTTATCAAGCTTTTTTTTTTTAAGAGCCCAAATAAAACTCATCTCTTTCATTTCATTACACGTATTTCCTTTCTAAAGCAGTTCAAGGTCATAAAGAAAATTTTAATTGGTAATATTTAAATATTAAGTAAATTATTGTTTAAAACTTATCAAATTTGAAGAAAGGAAGGGATCATGAGAGGGAGAAAAATTAGAAAAGACAGGCCAAGCGCAATATGAATCCACGGCATAAATGGCCTTCTTAAAAAGGTTAATAGAGGTTTGGGGTGAATCCTATAATCCATTTCAACTCTTATGACGAGGTTTGTGGTGGAAAGGGGAGGTACTTCCCTGTAAGGTAAATCTGCTTTTTCCTAGTTTTTCTTCTGCGAAATCCTCCTATACAACCCTTTTCTTTTCTCTCTTAAAAGAAAGTGATATATTTTGTGCCACTCTCTAAAATATGAAGTGGAGCCATTACTTCTTGTTTAACTGCCATTATATATGGATTCATTTAATAATTATTAACAATCTGGCAAAGCACTGTACCAGGATAATGAACTCTGAATTGGGAATAGGCCCTATTCATTCCCTCTTTCCCCATCCTCAACCACTGACTTTCAGTGAGGCTGGTGCTATAAGCTTGGGTTATCTTCCAAAAGCCCTGTAACCCCTATTTTTCTTTTTTCACCTTCTAATTAAAGTCTGAGGTAAAAGCACTGTTGATCAGGCTGAGAGTGGTTACTTACAAGTCAGAGATATTATTGTGTATAATATATGATTATACACAACTCTATTAAGGCACATAAGGAAGGGAGGTAGGACATTATTCTTTACTAACTCGATTACTTGATTTTTTTGTTGTTTTCATTTGATAGGGGTTAAATTTCTTAAACTCACCTAAATAACACAAGTTGGTGATTATAGTAATGTGTTCTAATAAACATATTTTCTAAAACAGTAAATTAGTTATTAAGACAATAATATTGCTTTTGCAAGCTTTCTACAACCAATCAACAAATCCTTACTCAATGGAAATGCAATGTTTTTAGTATGGTAAAGACTTTCTACATCATATTGAGTCATACATTTAATTAATCCACACAATTTCCCTTCAGAATAAAAATATTTAAACTAGCAAATGACATTTGAATATCAACTATAAGCAAATGACATTTGAATATCAACTAAGTACATAGCTTTCTTCAATTCTCTTCTGAATAGCTGGTTTTTTAAAGAAAATTACAGTTTTTAAGATTTCTGTGGTCAAAAGCCTGCGCTTCAAAGTCTACATGATGAAGACTAGGGAAATAATTTTCACTACAGATACAGGGAACAGAATTCCTAGAAGTAATGAGGATGTTACTGCATCTGACAGGGCATACCAATAAATGATTCAAACTTTTATTGAATATCTATTATATGCCAAGATGTAGGATCCAGATGGTCCCTGCCCTTGAAAAATTCAATTTGGTGAGAAAAGATGGATACGTTAAAAGCAAAATCCTCTTCACTATGATAGATTCTCTAAAAATAAGTAACTGACAGCTATGATAGAAAACAGATGCCTAAACAGAGTTTGAAACACACTGTTGCACAGTGAGAGGAGGGCTAAGTACACTGTGCAGCAAGAACCTTAGTACAGGTAAGTATGAGTACCTTTGAAGAATGAGGCTAGAATGAAAAAATAGAGAATGAAAAAAGAGAGAAGACAGTTCATGAGGGTGTCTATTGAAAGCTATTGAGATATTATAAGCAGGAAATAGTTATTATTATTATTATTATTTTGAGCAGATGGGTTCTCACTATATTGCCCAGGCTGGTCTTGAACTCTTGGCCACAAGCAATCTTCTCACCTCAGCCTCCCGAGTTGCTAGGATTACAGGAGTAAGCCACCTAGCTTAGCTTCAGCTTTGCATTTTAGAAAGATAAATCTGGGCCACGTGCGGTGGCTCATGCCTGTAATCCCAGCACTTTGGGAGGCCAAGCTGGGCAGATCACTTGAGCTCACAAGTTCGAGACCAGCTTAGGCAACATGACAAAACCAAAATTAGTCTGGTGTAGTGGTGCACACCTGTAGTCCCAGCTACTTGGGAGGCTGGGGTGGGAGGCAGAGGTTGCAGAGAGCCAAGATCATGACACTGCACTCCAATTTGTGTGACAGAGCCAGATCTTGTCATATACATGCACAAAACTTGGCCACAATAGAAAGAAGGTGGATTGGAGAGAAACACTGGACACAGGGAGACTAGTCAGAAACTTACTAAAGGATTGCAAATATTAACAAATAAAGAGGTTGGGAGTTTAGAGAATAGGATGAAGATGTGATAAGGGATTAAAGGTAAATTTAGGAAGTAGTATCAGTAGGTAAGTAATAGACTGGATATAGGGTGGTTCTCAAACTGGGGTGATTTATTCCTCGGGACATTTCACAATGTCTGGACACATTTTTGGCTGTCATAATGAGAGAAACTACTGTCGGCATCCAGTGGGTAGCATCCAGGGATGCTGTTAAACATCTACAATGCACAAGACAACTTTCCGCAACAAAGAATTTTCAATTGTGCCAAGGTTGAGAAATCCTGATGTATAAGACAAAGAAGGAATCTGAGTCTCCTGAGTTTCTAGTTTGGGTTACTGAAAAGAAGACAGTGCCACTAGCAAGGATGGGACACAGAAAGTAAAGTCTAAGACTGGGGAAGTGGAAGGGGAAGATGAGGTCAGTTTTGAAGGAGTTCAGATGCCTACAGGGTTTGGATGTAGAACTCTTGGGTCAGGAACTTAAAAACACTAGTTTGGAGCTCAGAGAAAACCAGGCTGGCATGCAGAGTTTGGGGAAACACCAGATTTTATGATGGGTATGTTTCAACACTAAGCATGTCCATAAATTTCATTTAGAAAAAAGCTGTAGAAGAAGCAGTAGAGAAGCTATATCTAAAATCTTTAAGAGATTTACATATACCTGAAATCTTAAAAAGCTATCTTAAAAATCTAGCTCTTAATCTCTTAAAAAGACCTGTAATACATTTGAAACTGATTGTTCCAAGTGTCCAGGTATTAAAGCTAATATCTTTTCATAAACTGTATAGCACTCATAAATAAAGGTTAGACACTACTTTCTTTTCAACAATTCACACAAACACTAACTGGATCAAATACCAGCATTTCCCAAAGTATATTTATATTGAACAACAGTCTGAGAAATGAATGTTCCATGTTTAAATAAGTTTCGCAAATACTACGTTATATTCTAAAACATTTATAATGTACATTAGTATGTTAAAGCTTCTGAGAAGTTCTGCAGTAAAGAAGCCACTCTAACACCAATAATCCAGCATCTGGCAAATTATTTGACCTCAGAACTCTTTCATGTAATATACTTACATCTCCTACGATTTATATTTATGGTTATAATATGAGAATCAAAATCAAAAGACAATTCTGAGGTAAATATTTCACTGAAAGTTGGTCTGTGAGACCAACTGAGATGGATAGTTTACCATTTTTACTGATATTACTAATTATATTTATAATATAAAATTCAAGCCTTGTTCAGTAATGACTACAGTATTATTTCTTAAATGGGTACTTGTTAAGAACACTCAAAGTATCTCTTCTAAGAAACTAAAAATTATTCCTAAAAAATTACTCTAAAAATCAATTTTAAAGACAAATAGATCCATTACGGGTGCAGTGGCTCACGCCTGTAATCCCAGCAGTTTGGGAGGCCGAGGCGGGTTCATCACTTGAGGTCAGGAGTTCGAGACCAGACTGGCCAACATGGTGAAACCCCATCTCTACTAAAAATACAAAAATTAGCCAGGCATGGTGTAGCGTGCCTGTAAGCCCAGCTACTCGGGAGGCTGAGGCAGGAGAACCACTTGAACCCAGGAGGCAAAGGTTGCAGAGAGCCAAGATCACATCCCTGCACCCTAGCCTGGGCGACAGAGTGAGACTCCACCTCAAAAACAAAAAAAACCAGAAAACCACAACAGTTCTGAAATGCTTTAAACTAGCTTAGAGCAGCAAAACCCACCCCCCCCACACACACTTTAATCATAGAGCACCATCTATTCAGTAACTTCTTACATCAATAACCAGAACAACAAGTAATTCAAACTACTTTACTGATATAAGAAAAGCTTACTGGAGTATTTTTCTGTTGATTCATAAAATAATTCTAGGAATTGGTGTAACAATAATTCTCAAGTTCTTCATCTTGAGCTACTACTCTGTAAAAGTACTACATACAGTGATGGATGCTAAAACTTACTATGGATGTAGAAAA
This sequence comes from Rhinopithecus bieti, assembly GCF_001698545.2. NCBI lineage: Eukaryota > Metazoa > Chordata > Mammalia > Primates > Cercopithecidae > Rhinopithecus > Rhinopithecus bieti. The sequence goes on from NW_016805021.1 coordinate 868,318, forward strand.
CTGGAATAATGTTAAGATAACCCTGAGAAAAAAAGTAGTAAAATCAGAATTTTATTTTAAAAACAAGACTTACTCAAACTCCCTAGAGCTGACATAAAGAATTACTACACTTAGCTCTCAGGCATCTGCGCAATAAGAAAGAAATGAGGATCATAAAAAACTAGAGCAAAACAGAAAACTATTTTCCAAAAGATACATAAGTTCTAGGTCTAGAAAAAAAGCAGACAGTTAATATTCATCACTTGGATAGCTCTGATTTTTAAAAATCAATGATGATGCTGTTTTAAAGTTACCAATGAAGTCTATACTTTCACAAATATTGTATGATTAATCAGTAAATCTTCATCCCAAGAGAGTGCAAAGGCATAAGTCCAATAAATACAATCAAACTCAAGGAAAGGAAGAGAAATTGTATATTTCCTAGTCTACCTTTAATGCCTACCTTAGAAGTGTCCTTTTCAGATATGTAAGTACAAATGGCTACTATAGCAAAGGAGATTATAAGGAAGGTTATTGTTTCAAATATTATCTTTCTTTTATTTTCCAATTATCTTTCTTTTAATTTTCCAAAAGAAAGTAGCCTGAAAGTATTCTAAGTATTCTAATAAGTATTAGAAATAAGGCTGGTAATATTTTTCACTGAGGATTTGACTCTGCTGCAAACCCTGTTGGCTGACTATCTACCAACTGTTCTTCCTTGCTGCTCCCCAACAAACCTCAGATACTCTACCCTTTTCCATATGACCGTGAGCTTCACTAAGGATAATCATGGCAATCCCATTCTTGCCAGAAGTTGGGTTAGGAATGGACCTCTGAAACAATTCCAAGAAATAACCAAGAAAAGTTTGCCAGAAACTTCTAGGTACACTCACAGACAGTACACACGTAAGAAGGAATATTCTCTGAAACGGTATGTTTGCATGTGACATCAGGACCTAAAGAAATCCTTAGTGCTATGAGGGGCGCATACCTGAGAACAAAGCCAACATTCTCTGTTAATAATAGCATATGGAAAAACAAAGACTCTGGTTCCTTGATGATGTCACTGAACCAACAAATCAGCTTATCTCCAGGCTTCTATATGATAATAAGTTTGCTAATTGTTTCAAACAGTTGTCATTTAAAAAACTATGCAAATGAAAACTGAGGAAAGAGGTTTACTTACAACAAACTTTGCAATAACATGCCCCCCAATAACTGATTGGTGGTAGTTCAGAACTATACAAGCTACACACTGGTCATTCATTCACTTCATAACACCACCCCACAGTATACACAATTTGATTTTGGGGTCCCCATTTAAAATTGTAGAACCAACAGAGCAATTTATAAGAATAACTGCATTGAGATGGGTGGGAAGAGGAAGAAATGGAAAGGGAAATGTGGAAATTGCAAAAGTTCACCACTAGTCGACTTTCTGCAATAAGGATTTAAAATCCAAAGCTTTTAATTAAAAAAAAAAAAAGCAATATAAGAGCTTATTAGAGCTACAGAAGCAACCACTAAAAGAAATAAAATTACAATTTTAAAAGTAGTTGCCTCTGGGGATGGGGCTCAATGAAGGAAGGGATAAGACAGGGGCAATTACTTCTCTTTCTTATCCTTTAAGTATTGTTTAATTTTTCTTAACCTTGTATAAGTATTAAAATATCTTTCTAAAATGGCACTGTGAAGAAATTACACTTAGATAACAATTAACAATGGAAAATAATGCTTTAGGGGCCATTTTTGAACACTGCCAAAGAATCACAGAATGACAATTTTAATAGGTTGGAACTCAACTGAGAGGAATAAGGGAAAGTAGGAGAGGAGCAGAAATCTAAACATGCCTAACTGTAGGTCTGCAGGTGCTCAAGGTACATCCAATCCCCGACAAAAACATCCTCCTTGATTTGAAGTGAACAGGAAAGTAAGACAAAAAACATTCTACCCTCAGCTTGCCTTTGGGTGACTGAAGTGGCAAGAGAAGCTGAACAATACTTGTTCAGGTCAAAATAAGAATGGCAAGGACAAGTCCAGGAATAGACGGACACTAATTACCATTTAACTTGATAGGTAATGGCTGGAGAATTGTTTCAGTGCCACTATGAAGTGGCATAGCATGACTTCGGATGCAGCAGCTCAAGCACTGGAATTTCCTAGAAAGAATTATCCTGTACAACTTAATAATATAAATTGAAACTCTACACGATTATCAGACAACTGGTTTAAATCTCACCACCCCCTCTCTTTCTCATACATACAACCCACCCTAAGAAAAATCTCATTAAGATACCTGTTTTGATGCTGCTCAGAGATTTATGACTGCATAATCTAACATACTACCAACTGTATGTTCCTATACCATGATATGTGTAATAATCTGATTGCTTACACATACAATGTTCTTTTTTAAAAACCATATACAAACTTTGAAGAACGCAAAGGTTTTTCTACTAATGGCTACCCAACACATAGTTATACTGCAATAACTCCATCTAGTGATGAACCAAAAACAGAGCAGGTGCATGTTTTTTAAAACCTGGAAGTTACTCTGTAGCAAATACAAAATTGTAAGGTAACCCTGCTGTAATAGAGGTATCAAGACTTCTGGAAGGAGTTATTTTTGGGTTTTTTTTGTTTGTTTGTTTGTTTTTGGTATGATCTGGCCAGGCACAGTGGCTCAACTCTGTAGCCCTAGTGCTCTGGGAGGCCAAAGCAGGAGGATTGCTTGAGCTCATGCAAGATCTCGCCTCTACAAAAAATTTAAAAATTAGCTGGGTGTGGTGGCACATGCCTATAGTCTCAGCCACTCAAGAGGCTGAGGCAGGAGGATCATTTGAGCCCAGGAGTGGGAGGCTGCAGCGAGCTATGATTGTACCACTGCATTCCAGGATGGGTGACAGAGCAAGACCCTGTATCTTTTAAAAGAATGTTTGCATTACAGTTGAGTATCAGAAATATTTTCATGACATTACTTAATTGGCATATTTGAAGAAAATAACAAATCTAAAATTTCCATTTGGAAATTAAGATTATTAAGTTATAAAAATACACTTAGAGAGTAACAATACTGTTTACTTTTTTTTTTTTTTTGAGACCGAGTCTCACTCTGTCGCCCAGGCTGGAGTGCAGTGGCGCCAACTCGGCTCACTGCAAGCTCCGCCTCCTGGGTTCACGCCATTCTCCTGCCTCAGCCTCCCGAGTAGCTGGGACTACAGGCGCCCGCCACCACACCTGGCTAATTTTTTGTATTTATCAGTTGAGACGGGGTTTCACTGTGTTAGCCAGGATGGTCTCGATCTTCTGATCTCATGATCCGCTTGCCTTGGCCTCCCAAAGTGCTGGGATTACAGGTGTGAGCTACTGTTTACATTTCTTATATGTCATCTCTCACTTTAAGAGTAGTTTTTATAATCTATAGACCATGGTATTAGTTACTAAGAGATTTTAGTACTTACTCTTGGGCACTTTCATAAGTAGCCATAAAAAATTAAGGAATATGCTGAAATTCAGAGTAAAAATCAAGCAACCTCATTCAATGTACATTTAAGCAACATCTTCAATGTTCAAAGAAACTTGCTTGCTATGCATTAAATAACTGCCAAGTGACTTTGTCCTTGCCACCCATTAAAAACCCTATCCATTTCAGGTAAAATGTCAGTGTTTAAAAATACATCAAAAAGTATGCTTGATATACCACATTTAAAATTACATTATTAGGCTGGGTGTGGTGGCTCACACCTGTAATCCCAGCACTTTGGGAGGCTGAGACAGGCAGATTGCCTGAGCCTAGGAGTTCAAGACCAGCCTGGGCAATATGAGGAAACTCCATCTCTACAAAAAATTAGCCAGGCATGGTGGCGTACACCTGTGGTCCCAGCTACTTGAGAGGCTGAGGCAGGAGAAATCACCTGAGCCAGGAAAGTCAAGGCTGCAGTGAGCTGAGATCATGGCCACTGGCCAAAAGAGGAGATCCTGTCTCAAAAATAATAATAATAATAAATAAATTACATTTAGAATTGATATGGTACATTCCATTTTATTTGACTTTAAATATTCTCCTCTTCCCATATGATTTCCACTAACTCAAGCTAAATTCTGACAACTGACAATATATGCCTGGAAAATCTAAAGAAAGTAACCTCTTGTTAATAACTAGAGTTTAATTCTTGTTAATATAGGTAGTACTATTTAACCTACTGCCAAATAGATTAAACTCCCGGTGTTTTATTAAAAATCTAAGCAAGGCAATTTCCCAATAGACATCCAGTTCTTAAAAACTTTATTTATGCCAGGGCGTGGTGGCCAGCCTGTGAATCCCAGCACTTTGGGAGGACCATCGAGGTGGGGCGGATCAACAAGGTCAGGAGGATCGAGACCATGGTATGGAACCGCATCTCTACTAAAAATACAAAAAATTAGCCGGGCGCTGTGGCGGGCGCCTGTAGTCCCCAGCTACTCAGGAGGCTGAGGCAGGTAGAATGGCGGTTTGAACCCGGGACGGAGCTTGCAGTGAGCGAGGGATCATATGCCACTGCATTCCAAGCCTGGAGCGACAGAGAACACTCGTCTCAAAAAAAAAAAAAAAAAAAAACAACTTTATTTTTGAGACGGAGTCTTGCTCTGTCCCCCAGGCTGGAGTGCACTGGCACGATCTCGGCTCATTGCAACCTCCACCCCCCGGGTTCAAGCGATTCTCCTGCCTCAGCCTCCCAAGTAGGTAGGATGACAGGCACTCACTACCATGCTCAGCTAATTTTTGTATTTTTAGTAAAGATGGGGTTTCACCATGTTGGCCAGGATGGTCTCGATCTCTTGATCTTGTGATCTGCCTGCCTCGGCCTCCCAACGTGCTGGAATTACAGACGTAAGCCACTGCACCCAGCCTTAAAAACTTTAACAACGAATGAATTAGGCTGGGCGCAGAGGCTCAGACCTGTATGCACTTTGGGAGGCCGAGGCAGGTGGATCACTTGAAGTCAAGACCAGCCTGACCAACATGGTGAAACCATGTCTCTACTAAAAATAAAAAAATCAGCTGGGTGTCGTGGCAGGGGCCTGTAATCCCAGCTACTCGGGAGAATGAGGCAGGAGAATGGCTTGAACCTGGAAGGCTGAAGTTGCAGTGAACTGAGCATTCCATTGCATTCCAACCTGGGCAACAAGAGTGAAACTCCATCTAAAAAAAAAAAAAAAAACTAATGAAATGTTGTTATAAAGGCCATTTAAGTGCTAATATCACCTTCAACAAACAATCATAATACTCTTAGGTACACTTTTCTTTTATACTTACTACAAACTAAATGAGTGGATACTCAGTCCATATAATATCTAAACAAATAAATATTCTAATAAGTAAACTCAGGATTGAATAGAAAGATCTGGAGATACTTGACCAAAATGTTAACATTTGTGAAATTTGAAAAGTGGTTATGTGTATAGTATTCCCTGTATTATTGTGAATATTTAAAATTGCTCAAAACAAACAATAAAACGTCACAGCACTTCTCTAGGAATTCTTATTGACAAAGCAAAATTTGAATAATCTGCCACATTTTACTTTATATAACACAGGCCGGTGTTTTCTTTTTGAGATAGGGTTTTGCCCCATTGCCCAGGCTGGAGTGCAGTGGTGCGATCACAGTTCACTTTACCCGTGACCTCTCAGGCTCAAGCGATCCGCCTGCCTTAGCCTCCAGAGTCGCTGGGACTGCAGATGCACGTGCACCACCACATCCAGCTTTTTTTAGTTTGTAGAGATGGGGTTTCACTATGTTACTCATGCTGGTCTCAAACTCCTGGGCTCATGCAATCCTCCCATTTTTCGGCCTCCTAAAATGCTGGGATTAAAGGTGTAAGCCACCATGCCCAGCGTAGGTCATTTAACTGCCACATAACAATACATGCTATGATTAGAATTACACTATCCAATATGGTGGCCACTAGCCACCTGACCACTAAGCATTTGAAATTCAGCTGGTGTAACTGAGAAAGTGAGTTCATTTAAACTTTATCTGATACTCAATTCAGTGTCTGAAAGGCTTTTAAGTATTTTCAGACACTGAATGACTTGAGGACCATGCAGAAAAGACTTAGCTGTAATTAGTACCTGGAACAACCTGGGTATGTGAATCTACTTTTTCCAATAGAAATTTAAATTCAGATCAAGTATTTCCAATAAACATTTAACATTCAAATTGAGATGTGCTCTAAATGCAAAATACATAATGGATTTCAAAGACTTAGTATTTTTTTAAATGTAATATAATTTTACGTTAATCACTTTAAAAAAGATAGCATTTTGTATAAACTGTGTCAAAATATATAAAATTAGTTTTGACTTCCTTTTAGAACCTTAAAACTAAATTTCAAATAACATGTTGTTCACATCATATTTCTTGTGGAGAATGTTGGACTAGACAATATTTTCTGTAGCTAGTTCCTTACCAACAGACATATAGGTAGTTCTCATTTTTGCACTGTTACAAACTAGCATTACAATGTTCCTGTATGTTTTCTTGTGCACACACACAAGAGATACACTAAAAGCAGAATTCCTAGTCATAGGGTATTAGCACAAGTCACAGCACCTGTACCAATTTACACTCATTAGTTTTACACTACACTCTCCTAACATTTGGTAATGTCCACGCAACATCTTTAATTTGTGCCAATTTTGGACATGAAATGGTATTTCACTGTAGTTTCAATTTGCATATCCCTGACCACTAGTGAGCTTAAGCAGCTATTCATGTATTTCTGGGCCATCTGAGCCCAACAAATTGCTATACTCATTTCTGAGCTTGTTTAAAACCTTATTTTAGCTCCAATAGTGAAAAAGCCAGAGTCTAAAATTCAGCACTCAAACCACATCTCATATATCCAATTCGAACCACATAAAGGTAAATTATGGTCCTTTGGTATAAAATTTAGTTCTTATTTTTCCATACCAAAGTGTTTCTGATACTCCTCTAAATTATTCCATCGCGAAAGGGTGAGCTGTGGAAGTAATGGAGGAGTAAGTAAATACATGTTAGTCAAACTTTTAACTTAGAGTTGCTTAAAATGTTTTCCTGGCTCAGCATCAAAAAACAATTTACACAAAACATATTTAATGTTAAACTAGAGGTCAAAAATAACACAGTTCTATTGCCAAATAAGTTAAACTCCTGAGTGTTTTTCAAACAGTAAATTCCCACTCTCTTTCTCTATGCAATTTTCTTTCCAACATCCCTCAGACTTGGAAGTGACTCTTTCATCTGATCAAGTTTTGTCTAGTCACAGGTACTAATTACAGCTAAGTCTTTTCTGCATGGTCCTCAAGTCATCTAGCTATAAGTCTACCAATGAATAGCATCTGTTATTTTATGTATGGTAGTCATACAGTCTCAATTTCCCGAGATTATCCAGGTTTCATATTATTTTTCTCTGTTGAAAAGGGGCTATATTAAATATAATTAAATGTGACTTATACTTTGCTTTTTTAAATTATTATTTTTAAGAGATGGGGTTATGTTGCCCAGGCCTAACTTGAACTCCTGGGCTCAAGGGATCCTCTCACCCCAGCCTCCCACTGGGACACTGGACACAAGCTACCTCACCCCACATTACTTGCAATTTTTGTCAGCTAATGTCTCAATTTTGGGTTTTGCTAATATAATCCCTGTAGTGATGTGGTGTTTGTGCTTGGATGCATTAGCTCTATTTCATAAAAGTAGTGTTAATACAACCCAGTCATCATGGTATCACATAAACCCAAATACATTTTCTGACTGTGAAAAGCAATTAACATTTTTCACTGACCAAAAATATGATACAGGAATACAATAATCTAAGTGGGAGGCCTTTTCCCTACTTAACTTTCCTGAAAGTGAATTATATTAGAGGTAGATGGAGACTGACTTCTGAGCTACCTGAGAGAGGGAATCCTATAGATAAATGGGCACCTTAACAAGACAAGCTTACTACAGTGTTTTTCAAACCCCAGGTCACAATCCAGGGAATCATGATCAATTTAATGGTCAAAAGGGGTATTTTTAAAAGTGAATGAAAATGCAAAATATCAGAAGTGCATCATACTTGTTGAGGACATATATCTTGTTCCAAGAAACTTTCAGCCACATATTTATATATACTTGTCACAATGTAAGATGCATTTCCCCCCCGCCCTGCAGAACATGATCAAAGGTTTGAAGACCTGGGCATACGAAATGCTTCTATTGAACATTCATGAAAATTCTGTAAAGCAGATACACAACACCCATCTTATAGTATGAAAACAGTGCTCCTGAGTGACTTAAAGTCGCACAGCTAGCAAATGATAAAAGCCTAGTTTTTAACGCAGATGAAAATGGAATTAAACCACTGGACATCAAATAACTAAAATTAAAACCATGAGTTATCTTTTTTTACCTGTCAAAATAGAAAACATTTTTAATGACTAAATTCAATGTTAGTGAGAGCTTAAGGAAACCTGACACTTTCCAAAGCAGCTGGTGGGAGTATAAATTAGTAAAGTCTTTCTGAAAAACACCTTGGCAATGCATATCAAAAGCCACTATACAGCCATGAGAAAACAAAGTTGTAGCATATCCAGTGACATAAAATGTGCAATATAATAAAGAAGATAGTTTATAAATAAGTGGATACTGTATGAAAACATATCTATAAAGCCTTAGAAAAAAATACACAGAGGATACACTTACTTCAGCCCTTGCTCTGCCTCTCCTCCTCTCAACACAGACACCAGAGTGATCCTTCTAAAAACTCAATCTAGCATTGAAATACTCTAGGAAAAAAAAAGTGGGGTGGGGAGGCAGGATAAAGCAAGCATGAGAAAATGCAAATGGCTATTAAAGTGGGTCGGATGATGAGTCCTTTTCTGTATGTCTGGAACATTCAATAATATATAATTTTAAAATAATAAAACGTAAGTCAGGTAGATCATTCCTCACAACTCTCCAATGGCTTCCCATCTCACTCACAGTAAAATACAAAGCCCTTAAAATGGCCTAAAGGAGGCCGGGAGCAGTGGCTCATGCGTATGCTATCCCAGCACTCTGGGAGGCTGAGGCAGGCGGATCACCTGAGGTCAGGAGTTCAAGACCAGCCTGACCAACATGGTGAAACCCCATCTCTACTAAAAATGCAAAAAATTAGCCGGGCATGGTGGCATATGCCTGTAATCCCAGCTACTCAGGAAGCTGAGGCAGGAGAATTGCTTGAACCTGGGAGGCAGAGTTTGCAGTGAGATCACACCACTTGCACGCCAGACTGGGGAACAAGAGTAAAACTCCATCTCAAAAAAAAAAAAAAAGAAAGAAAAGAAAAGAAAAAAATGGCCTAAAGGCCTTGTGCCAGTGTTTCTCAACCCTGGCTACACATTAGAAATCAGCTTCCACACCCCGAAGCAGTCGCCTGGGGGAGGAGATCAGCATCAGTTGTTTTTAAGAGCCTCTAAGGTGATACGCATGTGTAGCCAGGAGGGAGAGCAACTAGAGGACACAATCCCCTCCTCCCTGCCCACCTTCATTTGTCCTTTGCCCTCTTTTGTTCCAGTCACAGTGGCCTTCCTGATGTTTCTCAAACATGCCAGGCACTGCCCCTGTCAAGGCCTTTGCCTGAAGTGCTCTTTTCCCTCAGGTCTGCCCAGTATGTTTCTTCCTCTCCTCCAGGTCTTGGCTCTAATGTTACCTTCTCAGTAGAGCCATTCTTGGTCATTCCATGTAAAAATTACAGTCCCTTCCAGGACTCCCTCTTCCCTTTATTTCTTTTATTTTCCCCCATGGTACTTATCACCATCTGACACACAATATACTATCTTATATATTGTCCCTTTCCCCCAAGTAAAGTATAATCTCCTCAAAGGCAAGGATTTTGACTGTTCTAATCATTGCTGTATCCTCAGCATCTCAAATTTCTGGCACATATTATATATTCAGAAAGTAATAATAAATGAATGAATGCTTATACACCAAAATGTTTAGAGTTCTTGATGGTGGAATTACAAGTGACTTATTTTTTCTTATCTCAATTTTCTATGTGAATTTTCTATATTTTAAGAAAATGGTTTTCTAAGCAAATAATTTTTTAATCCAATGTATTTGCTTGCTTTTAAATACACAGCTAGTAGAATATTGTCTTAAATAAATACATCCATAGAGCTGCAGATTTGCGCACTTTACTGAATATGACATGCTTTAAATTTTTTAACAAAGTAAATGCCAATTGAAAATATTACAGCCCCAGACTGGGTGTAGTGGCTCATGCTTGTATTCCCAGGAATGGGAGGCTGAGGTAGGAGAATCACTTGATCCCAGAAGTTTAATCACTTGAGCCCAGGAGTTAAGACCAACCTGGACCACTAAGTGAGACTCTACTAAAAAAAAAAAAAAAAAAAAAGTTGGCCAGACATGATGGTGCATGCCTATGTCCCAGCTACTCAGGAGACTGAGGCAGGAGGATTGCTTGAGCCCAAAAGTTTGAGGTTATAGTGAGCAATGTTTGTGCCACTATACTCCAGGCTGGGCAACAGAGTGAGACGCTGTCTCTAAAAAAGTGTTTTTAATTAAAATAAAATTATAGCCCCAGTGATATTGGATTCATCTAGCAAATTCATCTGATTCATCAAACAGATTTGGGGATACTCTTATCTGGAGAATGTTTCTTACAAAAGAAATCAGCCACAAATTTCCAACTGATCCAAGTTTTGCCATCAACTATGTCTGTTCAGAATTCTCTCTGTAGTGCAGTTATCCCACACAAGTTATCCTACACAAGTAAGCTTTAACTACCAATATAGTTTTAACTGTGAACCAGCAAGCTTGCCCTGAAGAATCCCATAAATATGAACTTTAAGGAAGCCAATCATCTAAAGCTGGATAAAAATTCCTAACTCGTTCTCCAGCTACCACAGCATAAAAGATGATGGTTTAACTAAACAAGTACAGATAAAGAATAGCTGAACCAAATGATAAACAGAAAAAGTATCAGTTCTACTAAAGAAAGCTTGCCCAACTCAGGCCTGTGGACCACATGAAGCTCAAACAGCTTTGAATGTGGCCCAATACAAATTTGTAAACTTCCTTAAACATTATCAGACCTTTCTGTGATTTTTTTTTTTAAGTTCCTCAGTTATCGTTAGTGTTAGTGTATTTTATGTGTGGCCCAAGACAATTCTTCCTCTTCCAATATGGCCCAGCGAAGTCTAAAGACTGGACACCCTTATACTAAAGACTTTGTATTTGGCAGACATTCCACAATATTCAAATGGATTATATTAATATTAGAACTCCAATTTCAGTTGCCTCATCCAACCATTTAAGAACCAGTTATTTTCAGTTCTTTTAAAATTCACGCCCTGGAGTCTGGACAAAGTGGTAATACCTACTCTTAAATCTTTCTTAATCAAAAACAGCCTCTCATTATATGAAAGAGTTCTAGAATCTCAATCGAGTGCTCTTTTGAGACATTTGAAAAGAAGTAGTCTTATTTCTTAAGAGACAGAAGTGGTAATAATAATTACAAAGGTACTACAAACAGCAGCATGAGCACAGCATATCACCCTGCAACAATTTAACATCATGACAACAATTTTAAAAACTTTATTCCAATACTAGGTATGGCTAGACTACAGTGAAAAATGCAAAGTTTATGTAAATTTCTAAGTTACACCATAACATTAAAAAAATTTGACACCATCCTATCACCAGTATATCCTAAATGTACTTACTCTTTTCTGTTTTGTAGGTACTTTGGCAGAAATAGCAAAAGTATTTGTTTTTGGAGCTTGTTAACTATTCTAAATTTTCTTTTTTAAAAAAGAAAAAAATAGGCTGTCAGTCTGTCTCCCGGGCTGAAGTGCAGTAGCATGCTCATAGCTTATAGCTCACTGCAGCCCCAAACTCCTAGGCTAAGTGATCCTCTCCAGTCAGCCTCCCAAGTAGCTGGGACTAAAGATGTGCACCATCATGCCCAACCAATTTTTAAAAAAATTTTTTATAGAGACGGGATCTCACTTTGTTGCCCAGGTTGATCTAGAACTCCTAGCTTCAAGCGATCATCCTACCTTGGCCTCCCAAAGAGATGAGATTACAGGCATGAGCCACTGCTCCTGGTCTTTCTAAACTTTCTAAGACTAAATTCTTTCTCCCTGTATTAGTAATATAGTGAGACAGCAAATTTCTGATTATCTCAATTCCCTAAAAGATGCCTTCACTGAATTAAGATTTAAAGTTCTCCCTTGAATTGTTTAACAGACTGATAAAAGAAACTCCCATTGGATCATCAAATCACTCAGTATCTTAATGACAGTGCTAGGCAAAAAAATCATCTGTTTGCTGTTACACCCAAACAAGACTACAACTCAATACACTCCTCACTCATTTGCCAAGAAACTCAGTCAGGTTGTTTTCTACTCTCATGATGATCTCATCTCAGGTTCCCACTACATCTATTCATCTTTTTCTTTTCAACAATGTGTTTTCAACTATCCTGTTTTACCTTGTTCCTGATTTTACAAAATATTAAAAATTCTCTGCAGAAACTGAATGGTTACAGATCTAACATAATGAAAACTGAATAGCTTAAACATTATTGATGGAGTCAAAAAAGTAATAGTGACAGGAAAAAAAGCTGATGACAGTTTCTAACCTTCTACAGTCGGAATTATGTGATGTCTCAGCAATTTTCCTTTCATAAATTGAGCACACAAATTAAAATTACTCAACAACAACTTCCATCATTTGTCCCAAAGGAGGGAAGCCACAGGCTGCACAATTCAAACTCAGAAATTTAAATATGCTACTCCTAAATTTGAAGACATAGGCCTAAACCTATAAAATGGGTATGTGGTACATTCTTTGGCCATAATTAACATTTTAAAGAGCTTAACATGTGGTCAGACACTGTTCTAAGCACTGTGCCTGTGTTACTGAACTCTCAGCCTTTATGAAGTTGTTATTACTATCCCTCTTTTGAAGATGAGGAACCTGAAGCATACAGACAGTATGTAACTGCTCAAGCTGACACATTATAGAGCTGGCATACTGTCTGGCTCTAGAGCCCGTATCTTTATCTTATACTGAGTCACTGAATGGGAGAATAATTATTTTATCATGTAAACCTGACAGTTCATCGCTGCCACCAAACTCATGCCTGACCCATGCGAGGTGTTCAATAAATGCTGAAAAAATTAAATTCTTAGATTTTTTTTTTTTTTTGCCTGAAAGAAACAAATTCAGGTGACAAGAACAGCAGGGGAAAAGTAGAAGGTATTTTTGAACTTCATACTTTATCAAAATATTCTGTCACCCTTCTCAGAATACCACATGTGATAAAATCTAGCCAATGTCTAAAGCAAATACGAGATGCTTTGGAATGAATAACCAACTTCTAGTCTCAAAGCCTCAACAGGCTAACACTATTATTATTTTTTGTAATCTGTTATAGAAGTGGGATCATTCTATCAAAATACAGATTATTTTCCCGTTCAGAAAGAAGACTTAAGAACTAGGGTAATTGTAATGACTGAAAATAAGTTTTCAGAGCCTTCCAAACCACACTATAATTCCAATCAAGTACTACAGCACAAACTGTCTTCAAAATACAGATAAAAGGTAAGTGTTATCAGTGCACATATATACACCTCATGAAAACACTCGGGTACCCTGAAAAGTGCTTAACGGTAATCATAATTATGTTGCTTGTACTATCCCACTCTGTCAATAAAATTCAGTAAAGAGACAAGTAATAAGATATATCAATAACTTGTCACTTACTCTGGATGCTAGTAACAGGATCTTCACAGTTCTCTCACCGTTGTTACTGAAATACTATACCTGACAATAGTAATAGCACAAAGCCCCCAAATACTATATAAATAAGAATCCAGTCAACATTGCTCAGGAATCTACCATCTGCATCGATGGCATTGCTCATCTCTTCTCCTTTCCACATCTCTTCCAATTGAAATAATGAAAATGAAAGGGTTCTAAGAAAACAGTTCTGAGTGGCAAAAACATGAACTCAAGCCATGTTTATTTTTTCCCTCACACCACAACAATTAACATAAACAGAAGACTTCTGTGACTAAATGTGGGGGATTTCTCCCCACCAACCAACAAGCAATCACTTTTGCAGTGGACACCAACTGGGTGTCCTCTAATTTAATTTCGACACTATCTACCTGGAGGTAGTATAGTGTCAGACTGCACAGGCTGAGAGCTCAGTCCCTCAAAACTGCCTTCTCTTTAGACACCCGTTGCCAGTCTGGGTCTCCAGAAATTCTGACCAACTGGCTTTAAGTTGGGATTCTACAACCCTCTCTTTGAGTTCAAATAATTTGCTGGAATAGCTCATAGAACTCAGGAAAACACTTCAGTTTACTGGTTTATTATAAAGGATATAAAAGAATACAGATGAAGAAACGTATAGGGCAAAGTATGGGGGAAAGGGTGTGAAGCTTCCAGGCTCTCTCCAGGCATGCCGCCCTCCAGGAACCTTCATACACATTTAGCTATCCAGAAGCTCCCCAAACCCTGTTCTCTTAGGCCTTTTATGGAGACTTCACTGGATAGCCATGAATGAAGCATCAACAACCACGTCAAAATGTGATTAGACAAAAAGGGTATAATTTAATGCTAATAAACTGAAAAAACCCAACGAGGCCTATCTCTTCAGATTTTTCTGGACTTTCTGTGCACACTCCTTCTCTAGAGTATGGGGCACGACCTTCTCTGAAATGAGGATCTTCTGACTCACAATCAGATCAGAATCCTGCCTTGGGTAAGTAAAAATAGGACAAGAAACAGGTCGGAGAGAAATTGTTTCCTGAGACCTGCTTCTGAGGCTAAAGCACCCCAACATTATAACATTATAGAGTCTGTAACAAAGGCTATGAAAGTTATGAGCCAGGAACTGTGGACAAAAAACAATATATATCATAGCATCACAGCAGTCTAGCCTTACCTGTAATTTTTCGTATTTCTAGGACTTCTTCCAAGCTGACGTTAAGAATTAGTTATAATCCAGAAACTATGTATTGGACAACTTACTTTTACTGGGTAAAAGTAATCATACCTTTTAAATTTAAGTGTCTTTAAGCTCATTGTTCAGATTTACCATTTACTTCCTATAAGAGGAAGAGATATTTTTCTTTCCATGGTAATTTGGCCAGCATGGGCTGAGCTTTTCTCATTCACAAGTTCTATCTCCGCCACTCTCCCTTCTGTTGGCTGGATATGAGGCCACTGGATATGGATTTTTTTAGATCACAAACTTCAAAGGCAGCAGCATTCTGCTAAAAAGCAATCTGTTCAAATTGAACAGGGAGGTTCTCGGATTATCCAACATTTAAAGAGTAATCAATACACTAATCATTGTCATTTTAAAATGTTCATGTTTCGACAAAAGTCTAGGGAAATTTCCGAAATGTCTAACAGTTTTTGAGAGCCAATACCTGAAATCTGAGAGAAGACAATGACATGGATGCTTCAGTACAACCACCTTTAAATTGCAATAAAAACTAAGAGGAGATAGAAAACAGGTCCATGATAAATTCTAAACCTAAGTTTAGCCAGGAGTTGTAAGCATGCTTCAGAAGATTTTTTTTTTTTACATCAATCTTTATCCTGGTTTTATTTTCTCCTTCCTTGGTAAGAAATGTCAGTAGATAGAAGATGATGAAGGCACATCTAAAGGTATGCCACAGACTGAATAACAAAATTCTAAAAATGTCTGCATTGGTACAATAAGTTATTATTTTCAGTTTTGCATGGACTATCAATTGTATTCATAATTAATCTTGGGAAGCAGAAATGGCATTTTAACAAGACCATTTTTATACTTACAATGAGGCATTTAAAGAGTCGGGATTAGAAACCACATCTTCCGTTTCCAAAACCAGAGTTCCTTCTATTACCGTTCTGTACTGATTTCAATATGCCTTTGCTGTAGAACTCCAACAAATCTTACATGCATTGAAACACTTATTCTACTCTAATTTCAAAAACTCTTGATAAGAAACAATACCTTTATGCGTGGTGTACAGATTATAGAAGGATAAAGGGGTCTGTAACATGCCAAAACTTAAATTGGCCAATGAAAATTTTGCTGGATGGTTCAAAAGAAAGCTTCAGAATTTAGAGATATAAAATACTAGGCCGGGCACAGTGGCTCATGCCTGTAATCCTAGCACTTTGGGAGGCCGAGGCAGGCGGATTGCCTGAGCTCAGGAGTTCGAGACCAGCCTGGGCAACATGGTGAAACCTCGTCTCTACTTAAATACAAAATAAATAAATAAATAAATAAAATACTAAAGTGTGTGTTAAACAACCTGGATCATTTTTAACTCACACTCTGTGCAATGACCTTAAGTTGCCTTAAGATGTCATTCAAAATAATTCCAATCTGTCAAAAAATCAACCATAGGCCAGGCGCAATGGCTCATGCTTGTAATCCTAGCACTTTGGGAGGCTAAGGCAGGCAGATCACCTGAGGTCAGGAGTTCAAGACCAGCTTGACCAACATGGTGAAATACTGTATCTACTAAAAATACAAAAATTAGCTGGGTATGATGGTGAGTGCCTGTAATCCCACCTACTTAGGAGACTGAGGCCAGAGAATCACTTGAACCCAGGAGGCGGAGGTTGCAGTGAGCTGAGATTATGCCACTGCACTCCAGCCTGGGTGACAGAGCGAGACTCTGACAAAAAAAAAAAAAAAAAAAAAAAAAAGCTAGATTCTGTAAAAATAAATTTTAATATGGCCTATTCTAGAAAGTACTTATTATTTCTTTGAAAATGATGCAATAAGGTAGGTTTTTTCTTCTGAATCATCACAATTAAATATTTGTGACACAGGCACAGGAGGAAAAACATACTTCACTGGGTGAAACCGTAAACAGAAGAGGGAAGATCAACAGAAGACTTCAATAAACTGACAGACTTTTAAATGTAGGACTGCATAAAAAACACACTAACATTTGAAAAATTGAATTCATTCATAGCCCCTTCAAATGAGTGTAGAAGGCTGAATAATGGCCCCCAAAGAAACCTAGACCTAGAAGCTGTGAATGTTGCCTTATTTGGCAAAAGGGATTTTGCAGATGTGATTAAGTTAAGGATCTTGAGATGGGGGATTACCCTGAATTAGCCAAGTAGGCCCTAAATGTAATCATAACTACTATCCTCACAAGAGGGATGCAGAGGGACACTTAGCTACAGAAGGCGATATGATGAAGGAAGATACAGATTTGAAGATTCCCTGTGCTGGCTTTGAAGATGAAGGGAGACACCATGAACCGGGAACGCAGTTCTAGAAGCTAACAAAGTCAAGGGAACCATTGTCCCCTACAGCCTCCTGAAGGAGTGTGGGCTTCTGACACTTTGATTTCAGCCCAGTTAAACTGCTTTCATACTTCTGACCTCTAGAACTATATGAGAATGAATGTGTGTTGTTTTAAGCCACCAAGTTTGTGTAATTTCTTATCATAGATATAGAAAACTAATACAATAATCATGATACAAACCATCATCCAGTTAAAATCTATCAGCTCTCTGCCACCTAGAATTATTCTAAATTCTATTGTATGTGTTTTTTATTAAGAATGTTTAATAGTGATAGAATGACTGAAAACCGGCATAAAATCTTAATAAGAGGAACTTTATATTTATTAAAGCAATTTTAGGCAATATGTTTGCCAACTGGGTATCTTCGACTACAGTGTAATCTGATGAAAATTAAAGCTCAAGAATAACAAATTACTGTCATGGGACAAGTTATAGCAATTGTTCAAAAGTAACAAGCGTAGTTGAGTAGCAAGTCTAATTTTCTCATTTCACTAAATAGCAAACCAACATGTCATTTAGAAATAGCACTGTTTCAGAAGCAAAAAGAATTAAAAAATAATGAAATTCAATGAGAGAATCAGAAACAAAAAGAAAATTAAAGAAGAATAAAACAACAACAAAAGCAGCAGCAGTACTGTTACAAAATAAAACACCTGAAAAGTAGGGGAAAAGGTGGAGAAAACATTTTGTTGAATTCTTATTACACGTAAACACCTTATATATATAGTCTCATTTACATTTCAAACAACTCTAAGATATAAAAGTAGATTTAAAAAGTAATAACAAGACTTGGAGGAGGGGGCAGTTTAAATAACTAGTCAATGGTCACAGCTAGCATTGGTATTTCTGGGATTAAAATCCAAGACTAACTCCAAAGCCCATAACTTTTCACTACTGCCAAAGAAAAGTATGGTATCTGGTAATAGAAACTAAACTTAAATTTCTTCTTTACTTCTGAATAACTCAATGACCAACTCAAAATCTCATAAATTATAAATCTGTTACTGTCATGCTGGCAAAATACATTGTGTTTTCTCACTCCAAGACAGCCATATGCCCATGTAAGTTATTATACCTTTAAGTAAATGTTAGAAAATATTTTATTTCTTTGATTAGGCCAGGCCCTTCTAAAAACTGAGAATTTTAACTTTGCTCATGCAAACAAACTTTTCATAACTGAAAACCCTCAAGTATGAAACATGGTCTCATTTTCTTATTCATTCCTTCAACATTTATTTATTGACTGTCTACTCTTGTGTCTTGTGTTAGACACAATGGCAAGTAAACCAGATAGTTCCTAGCCTTGTCAAATCAATGGTCTAGTGGGGAAAGGAGGCAGACTACTAAATAATCAACTTACAATGTGTGATGTGTCATGAAAGAATGATGCAAAGAAACAGGAGTACAAAAAGATACTTTTCAACCATCACAATGCTTTATTTGCCCCACATAAAGCAATAGTGTATATAAGTGATTACTAATCATTTATGATACAGATCTATCTAAAACACATTTACAATTCATACTTTCCATCTTCTTAATTGCTTTTTCTTTCATCACTTAGGTATGGGATGATTACTGGGCAGCACTTTCAGAGTCTCCAAATAAACACTCTCATAGCACCAGTTATCTCTCCTCATGACACGTGTCACAATTACAACTTTATTTTTATCTGTGATATTTTAAGAGTCTACCCCCAGACATTTATGGGAGTACCAGATCTATCCTTCCACCTTAAATAACTAAAATACTAGACAAAATATACAAAACAAGTTTTCAGACACTGCACAATAAATAGCATGGCACCGTGATCTCTGAGAGGCAGGAAACAACCTTGCTCTACAAATATTCTCGCTTACTCACTGGAGAGACCTCCAGACCACAGCATAGGGAAGGGAACCATAACAGAGCCCTGAGTTTAAGACAAAGTTGAAAATTTGGAGAGGTAAGGCAGCTAGAATTTGCAGGACAGAGTATTAAAGAGGAGGGAGCTGAACAGAGGTGAGCTGCACAGAAAAAGCACTCGAAATCTATAGAGGATTCCTCTCATGTTTTCAGCTAAGTAGTGATCAGTACATATCTTTGACAAGACAGTCTAAGTCCAGAGAAGAGCCACTAGGAAGAGCAAGTAGAACAATCCCCAGGAATCACATAAAACAAGGAACAGTTCATGTTCATTCTGCCAGAAGGGAGGGGACATGGGACACTGGGTAAAGTTTCCATAAACGCATCTCCTCAGTAGTGAGCTAAAATTAGCTGTACAGTAAAAGGCTGCTCTGGTCCCACACAACACAGCTTAAAAGTAAGCTTTGAAAAGATCATACTGTTTCCAATCAACTTCACTGAGTCTCAGAACAAAGCTCAAGAATATTTAAAAGAATACAAGTCTGGGCACGGTGGCTCATACCTGTAATCCCAGCATTTTGGGAGGCCAAGGCGGGCAGATCACTTGAGCCCAGGAATTCAAGACAAGCCTGGGCAAAATGGTGAAACCCCATCTCTACTAAAAATACAAAAAATTAGCTGGGCATGGTGGTGTGTACATGTAGTCCCAGCTACTTGGGAGGCTGAGGTGGGAGGACCACTTGAGTCCAGGAAGTTGAGGCTGCAGTGAGCCATGGCTGCACCACTGCACTCCAGCCTGGGCAACAAGAGTGAGACCCTGTCTCAAAGAAATAAAAAAGAATAGAATACAAAAATAGCACCAAATAAGATACAATCCTAAATATCTAACATTCAGTGGATAAGTAAAACACAACCCATAATGAGTAGGAAATTCAACAACAGAAACACACCCAGAAATGACACAGATGATAGAACAGGTAGACAAGAATAATAAGATAGTTATTAAAACTACAGTCTACATGTTCAATAAGGTAGACAAAGACATAAGCAGTTACACTTGAATGTATTAAAAAGCCCCAAATCAATTTTCTAGAGATGAAAAGAGATGAAAATATGTCTGGATGAAATAAAAAGCAGATAAGGCATTACAGAAAAAAAAAAAAAAAGGAAACCTGTTAATTTGATGAGACAGAAATCAAAACTATCCAAAATGAAGCACAGAAAAAAAACACTGAAAAAAATATATAGTACCAATGTGATTGATTACTGTGGGATAACTTCAAGCAGCCTAACATGCATGCAACTGAAGTCCTCAAAAGTGGGAAGGATTAAAAATAATTGGGCCAGGTGCCGTAGCTCATACCTGTAATCCCAGAACTTTTGGAGGCTGAGGTGGGAGAATCTTGAGGCCAGGAGTTCAAGACCATCTGGGCAACATGGCAAGACCCTGTCTCTAAAAAATACTACAAAAACAAAAAGTAGCTGGGAATGGTGGCTCACACCTGTGGTCCCGGCTACTTAAGAGGCTGAGGTGGAAGAAACGCTTGAGCCCAGGAGGTTGAGGCTGCTGTGAGCCGTGATCACGCCACTGCACTCCAGCCTGGGCAACAGGTCAAGACCTGTTTCCAAAATAAATTATTTTAAGAATTTCACTTGAAAAAATGTCCAAATCTGATACTACTATAAAGCCATGGACCTGAGAAGCTTAACAAACCACAAGCACAAAAAAAATTAAGAAAACTATGCCAAGGGCAAAGGGACATCATAATTAAACACTTAAAAGCCAATGATGAAACCTTAAGCAGTCTTGGGGTATGGAGCACATTACATACAAATGAAGATAAGAACGGCAGTTGACTTCTCATTGGAAACAATGCAAACCAGAAGACAGAATATGTATAAAGTATAGAAAGAAAAAAAACTTGTCAACCTAACAATTTTCTACCCAGCAAAAAACATCTTTCATCTTCCAGAATTTACCCAAGTCAATTTAGGGTAATGAAAATGTCTTAGAACTACATAGAGGTGATGGTTACATAACACTGTGAATGCACTAAATGCCACTGAATTGCACTTTTAAATGGTTAATGGTTTATGTTATGTGAATTTTACCTTAAAAAAAAAAACTCATAAAAACAGGAGAGTGGAACAAAGATTTTCTCAGACATACAAAAGCTGAAATAATTCATTATTAGTGGACCTGACTATGAGAAAATGTTAAAGAAAAGTTTTAAGAAGAAGAACATGATTCCATATAGAGATCTGGATCTACTCAAAGGAATGAAAAGCACCAGAAGTGGTAAAAAAAAAAAAAAAAAAGGGGGGGGTGCTGGGCACGGTGGCTCACGCCTGTAACCTGAGCACTCTGGGAGGCCGAGGTGGGTGGATCACCTGAGGTCAGGAGTTCAACACCAGACTGGCCAACATGGTAAAACCCCGTCTCTACTAAAAATACAAAATTAGCCGGGTGTGGTGGTAGGTGCATGTAATCCCAGCTACTCAGGAGGCTGAGGCTGGAGAGTCGCTTGAACCTGGGACGCAGAGGTTGCAATGAGCCAAGATCATGCCACTGCACTCCAGCCTGGACAACAGAGCAAGACTCTGTCTCAAAAAAAAAAAAAAAAAAAAAGTGGGGTTTATAACATTAGAATTAAATATATAACAATAACAAAGGCAGGGGGATAAAACTATATTATTGTAAGGTTCTTATTATATATGAAGTAGTAAAATGGATCACTTAAAGGTAGACTGTGATAAGTTAAAGATGTATACTATAAACCCTAAAGAATCATTTAAAAAGAAGAGGTATAGTTAGTAAGCTAACAAAAGGATGAAATAAATCATAAAAAATACTCAATCTAAAGTAACGCAAAAGAGAAAAGAAGCAGAGGAATAAAGAACAGACAGAACAAACAGAACATATATAAGATGGTAGACTTAAACCCAATCATATCAATAATCATATTAAATGTACATGATCTAAACACCCACAATTAAAAGGCAGAGATTAGCTAGGTACCATGGCATTTGCCTATAGTCCCAGCTACCTGGGAGGCTGAGGTGAGCTCAGGAATTTGAAGTCCAGCCTAGGCAACACTGCAAGACCCTGTCTCTTAGAAACTAAAATTAAATTTAAAAAATAAAAAATCAAAGGCAGAAATTGTCAGATTGTATATAAAGCAAAAACCAACTATATGATATTTATAAGAAAATCATTTTGAAGATCACCTTAAAAACCATTTTAAATATAAAGACACCTATAAGTTAAAAGAGGATGGAAAAAGATATACCTCGCAAACATTAATCATAAGGTCTGCCCCATCCCCAGAATGAAATCTCCATGAAGGCAGGGGCATGTGCATTTTATTCACCTTTTGTCTCCAACAACCAGCAAGACTGCATACAATATCTGTTAAGTGAATGAAATTCTTTTAAAATGTATGGGACCTTCTACCCCACATTACTATGATTCCCAGGCTACAATGTCATCATTGCTCAAGGTTATGAAAAACTATTTCCTGTCTGAGGCCATCAACAGCTGTTCTCCTTGCTATTATCTATACCTCACTTCCGAAAGTCTATTCTCTTTTCCCTGCCCAGTCTCCTGGGTGCTGAGAAACCTGATAACCAATCTTGTTAGAAGTGTGCCAAAAGTAAAAACAAACAAACAAACAAACAAACACTATTACTGAGTGAAGGTGTGTTTTGCTTTCCCTGAGTAAAATAAATATATTTGGCTATTCCCTGAGAGTACTAAATATTTCTTAGTTATCATGCTTTCTTCTCAACAAATATTTTAAGGACCAGTTAGAAGCTTCTTGCCATGAACAGGGTGATAGAGGAATAGAAAACAGATTTGTGGGTTTGGGTTTTTACAGTATGGGAAGGGTAAGTAGAAATTTAGCTATTCCAACTGAGTTCTCCTCCCACCCCAACATTTTTACATGTTTTTCTTCATCGCATCCTCACCCTAAGCTAAGGAGTAAGGCATGAAATTTAACGAGTTAAAGGACTGACTCCTGGTGTTTCTGTGTATTTGTTCCATTTTCTTCCACAAAGTTTGGAACACGCTTTCCTTAGTGCAAACGTGATTCATGATGTTTACATTTGTAAGTAACAAATAACCCATTTTAACATTTCAACAGGTCCAATGCTAGGTACTTAGTACATAACAGGTCTTAACACCCATGGACTTAAAAAAATTACAAACTGTGGTAAGTGTTACCAAGGAAAATGAAGAGCTATGATGAGAAAGAGAGCAAACAAAGACAATGGAAAAAAGAGGGACCTAATTGAAGTTGGTTAGTTTGCTAAAGAGTGGGAATCTGACAGATAATAGTGTTTCAGGTTCAGGCAACAGCATGTGTATGGCAAAGTACATTACCCAAAGATGGCTGCAACAGTATCTCCTGTCCCTCTTTTAGAAAACCTTGTTATTTCCCTATCAAAAGGTAGAGTCTATGTGCTCTCTCCACTTAAGCCTGAGTGGGCCTTTGTGACTGCCTGAACCAAAATAATGAGGCAAAAGTAACACTGTGTACTTCTTGAGTCTACATTGTATTAGGCCATTCAGCTTCTGCCTGCTTCTCTCAGGATACTCACTCTGAAAACCCAGCTACCATGCTGTAAGGACAAGCAGCTTGCAGAAAGGAATCAAGAGGAATCAAGACCTCCACACTAGTCGACTTCCTGGCCAAGAGTGAAGACTATCTTGCCAACCATATGAGTAACCCGTTGAAAAGTAAACCCCATAGCCCTCAGTTAAGCCACCCCCAGCCAATGCCATACGGAACAGAGATGAGCTACCTCTCACAAGTTCTGCCAAACTTGCAAATTTGTAAGCTTTTTGATTGTTGTTTTAAGCCACTAAATGTTGGGATGGTTTGTCATGTTGCAAGAGACAATGAGAACGATGTGCAAAGATCTTGACGCTGTCAAGAGCTTGGCACGTCCAGAAATTGAAGAGTACCAGTGTGGCTGAACACAGATATAAAAAACAACAGCATCAACACCAGCAGCAACCACAACAGCTAACATTTGGTATTTGTTATGTTATACAGGCATTGTTGCAGGTGATTGATATTCATTATTTAATCATCACAATGTTGATATTGATATGCGTTATTTAATCATCACAATCCTATTGGTAGATACTATTAGAACATCAATTTTTGATATGAAAAAATAGAGGGACCGAGCAGTTTAGTGACTTGCCCAAGATCACACCCCAACCCCAGTCTAGTACAAGAGCCCAAGCTATTAACAATAATGCCACATTGCCTCTCAAAGCACAGAATGGCATAAAATGAGGTCTAGAAAGCCAGATAAACCCCAGGTTTTGCAGATTCCTATAGACTGTGGTAGGAAGTTTAGGCGTCAGTTTACAAGCAGTGGAACACTATTGAGTTGTAAGCAAGATAGGTAGTATGTAATCCATTTTATATTTAAAAGATCATTCTGGCTGCATACAGAGAAGGGAAGGGAGGGGAGGGGAGGAAAGAATTTCATAATGGCTGGATGAAGCTAATAACACTGAACTCCATGATCAATCTGAACACACAAAAAGAGAAATGGCAAGACAGATATTGTTATGTGCCTCCCTGTGTAACACAGCAGACAAGAAGCATACCACACCACCCATAACATACGCTTGGGAGGAAAAAAATTAAAACCTGAATCTCAGCATGCCCAGATCTAGCAACAAGTTTACCAGAAACAGAATAGAGGAACATTTTAAAGCATACCATGAGTCTGCCAAATAAAGATTGTGAAAAATTCCACAGGACAAATTGGGTAAATAAACAGCAAGAAAAGGAGGGGAAGGAGGCTGTTATAGACTAAAAGAAATCCACAAACACACCAACCAAATATAATGTGTGGACCATGTTTGAAAGCTGATTTGAATAATCCAATAGTAAAAAAGACATTGATGTGGCAACTGGGGAACTGTGATCACTTACTAGATATCAAGGAATTATTAAGTGATTTTTCTGGTATGATAATGGTACTGAAGATGTGTTTTTTTTAAGAGTCCTTATTTCTTAGTAATACACAGTCATGTATTTACAGGTAAAATTATATGATGCCTAGAATTTACTTTAAAATAATATAGAGAGGTGCAGGCAGTACAGATAAAACATGAGCCACATGTTAATAACTGTTGAAGCCAGGTGATGAATGCATAGGGGTTAATTATATAATCCTCCTTAGGTTTTTGTATACTTAAAACTTTCTGTACACTTAATACAAAGTTTAAATTTAAAACATTTTTAGAAGTCTGTTTAAGATCCCAAAATCCAACTAAGGTGAGGTTGTAAAACTCCAGCAGGAAAAATATAAAACCTCCTCCAGTGTTTTGCTGTCTGCTTTAAGAACATGCAATCTGAAAGCAGACAACTATGTAAGTTAGAACAGGATTTATAAGAGGTGATTAGGCAGTGCCTTTAGCACTCTCTAGAAGAGAAGGGGTCCTGATGTAGCCAAATGGCAGGTCACGATTGATGCAGGAGCTTAATGTAGTATTAGATACCCAACCCACTATCCTTATTCCTCAAGCAAGCTTCTGATTACAATCTGGATTCCACTGTGGCATTTGTTTTCCTATGTGAGAATACATTTTTAATGACTTATTAATAAACTGCCATTCTAGTTTATACATCAGTCTCTTTGAGTTTTAGTATGGTAAACCAGTTCTTAAGAGCCCCGAATCAAACATCTTAAATAAGCAATCGGCAAGCTAAAAAGCCCAGAGTGGACAATCTGCTGACCATACCAAAATGTTGTCAGTTTTTCACCATGGACCTTTTTCTTACTGCACATCCTTCACATAGGTAATAGAGCTATTTAATATTATTTTAAAATGCATTTATAATAAATAGAAAATAAATTTCAAATGTAACAATAATAGTTACCATTCACTGAGTAGCTATTAGTACATCAGGCTAGACCCTTTGTATACATTTTACCTAAATCTTAAAGCTAGACGGGGCACGTATTCTCATTTTACAGATGAGGAAAATGATGTTCAGTGACCTATTCAAGATCACACAGCCAAGAAGAGGATGGAGCCAGAATTCAAACTTAGATCTGATGTTAAGCCAAACAGCCTCTTAAAATGTTGTAGACTAAATAGATTCCTGTGGTTTCACATTGTTACCAAACCCAAAATATAATCTCTATGAGTACATGTTTAATAATGTGAGTACCTAGTGAATGCCAGGAATTCTGTTAAGAGCTGTGAGGAATACACAAAGAAGAAACATACACAGGCTCCATTCTCAAAGACAGCTCATCTAAAAAAAAAAATCTTGTTAATAGAAGATGATTACAATATGAGTGGAAAGTAATAAATGCCATGGGGAGGTAATATAAAGCACTATGAGGATTCAGGAGAGACAGATTTCAAAAACGTTGAAGAAACAAACTCATGTGCTCACTTCAGCAGCACATATACTAAAATTGGAACGATACAAAGAAGATTAGCATGGCCCCCGTGCGAGGATGACACGCAAATTCGTGAAGCATATTTTGCAAAGACTTGGAATCAACACAAATGTCCATCAGCGACAGACTGGATTAAGAAAATGTGGCACATATACAACCATGGAGTATTATGCAGCCATAAAAAAGGCATGACTCATGCCCTTTAGGGACATGGATGCAGCTGAAACCATCATTCTCAGCAAACATCACAAGAACAGAAAACCAATACCGCATGTTCTCAGCTCATAGGTGGGAACTGAACAATGAGATCATTGGGACACAGGAAGGGAACCATCACACCCGGGTCTATTGTGGGAGGGGGAGGGGAGGGATAGCATTAGAAATATACCTAATGTAAATGATGAGTTAATGAAGCATCACACCAAACATGGCAATGTATAACATATGTAACAAACTGCACGTTGTGCAACATGTACCTAGAACTTAAAGTATAAAAAGAAAATTTAAAAAAGAAAAAAAAAGAAAACTCATAAAAGCAATTTTTAGTTTGACACTGTACCAATGGATTACTGTACTAAGTGTGTGGACATTTCTTTTTCTAAAGGAAAGAAGAATACACGCAAGCAACAGAAGCTAGGCTCTACACCAGCTAGCATAGGCTTTGGCAAAGTCTCAGTTGCCTTCATTTAAAAATAAACAGGCATCGCACCTGTAATCCCAGTTAGCTTGGGAGGGCTGGAGGCAGAAGAATTGCTTGAACTGGGAGGTGGAAGGTTGCAGTGAGCAGAGATTGCACCACTGTACTCCAGCCTGGGCGACTGAGCAAGACCCATCTCAAAAATAAATAAATAAAAATAAAATACATAACACAGCACCAATTTACAAGAGGCATTCTATACTTGAAACAAAAATAAAACATAAAAAATTTTTAAGGGCAGAATTTATGATCTTAAGGTTATTTCTTCATCTACATGAAAATCTACTTAAAATGTTAATATACTATTTTTTTTTTTGGAGACGATCCTTGCTCTGTTGCCCAGGCTGTGAGTACAGTGGCCAGATCCAAGCTCATGCCAAGCTCCTCCTCCCGGGTTTACGCCTTTCTCTGCCTCACCTCCCGAGTAGCTGGACTACAGGCCCGCCACCTCCACGGCTTAGATTTTTGTATTTTTAAGTAGAAGACGGGTTTCACCGGGTTAGCAGAATGGTCCTCGATCTCCTGACCTCGTGATCGCACTGCCGTCTCAGCTCCCCAAAGTGCTGGGATTACGGCTTGGAGCCACCGCGCCCGGCCCTTAAAATGTTAATTACTATTATAATTTTCTCTTCTGTTCAACTTAGACTACAACATTAAAAATTACTAAAAGAGAAAAAGTCCCTCTGGTGTCAAATTAGTACATTTATTGCATAGATGCTACATTTTTTAGGTGAATTGAAATTTCACTCTGATGCTTAGAATCCTCCAGAGATTCCCAAGATCTATAAAGACTGACTCACAGAGGGGACATACGAAGTCCCCTGGCACAACTTGACTTGTAACCTCTAGCAGAAACTAGCTAGGTAAGAGGTCTAGGTTGCATGCCTGTACTCAGCCTGAGGCAGCTAAAGGTCATGGTGATGTCAATCACTGCAAATATAACTTACATGAAAATGCTATCTTACGAGGGCAGGGATTTCCTATTATGTCCATTGCTGTCATACTTCCAACATTTGGAAGACTGTGAGGCACAAGTAATTACTCAGTAGACATTTGTTAAATGAATTTATAGACAAAGCAATCCCTGCCCTCATGACACCTATAGTCTAAACTAATGCTACCATAAGAATTTAGAAATGTATTTTGAGGTAATATGAGCTTGTTTTATTTTTTTTTTTTAATTAACTTTTCATATATTAAACCCCAGTCTGAAGAAAATGACAATATCTGACCTTAAAGTTTCCCATAAGTGGTAAACAGGTTTAATAAATAAGACCAAATCAGATATTTAAATACTTTTCTGTACTCTAACCAGTAAGATGACTCACCTATACAAAAGAGTTTTCATAAAAACAATATTACTTAAGCGTATCTTATAAAATTTATAACAGTAGAATTAGTGATTACTCATCATAAATAACATTTAAAACTCAAATTGCTTACTGAGAAGTAATATTTTTATGGCTCTATCACAGCCCCTAAAATCAGCATAATATTTCAAAAGAATCCATGAAGTCAGAACATTAAATAGATAAACTTGTTGAGCACAGTGGCTCATGTCTGTAATCCCAGTACTTTGGAAAGCCAAGGTGGAGGAATCGCTTGAGGCCAGGAGTTCGATTCCAGCCTGGCCAATATAGCAAGACCCCATCTCTACCAAAAAAACCCCACAAAAACAATAAAAAAAAAAAAAATTAGCCAGGCATGGCGGCACAAGCCTGTAGAACCAGCTACTTGGAAGGCTGAGGCAGAAGAATCCCTTGAGCCCAGAAGTTGAGGATGCAGGCTGAGTGACAGAGCAAGACCCTGTCTCTAAATTAGATAAGTAAATAAATAGATAAATAGATACTTGGAAATATAATACAGGGGAAGAAAAGGAAAACAAAAACTTTTAAGTGGATTTTGATTGGAAGGGAACAGATATATTCCATAAAATTATTTTTGGCCTTCAGTAGTACCAAAGCTTAAAAAAAAAAAAAAAAAAAAAAGAAATTTTACATTTTTTTTTTTAAAAGTTAAAGAATTACAGGTCAGGTGCCAGTGGCTCACGTCTGTAATTCCAGCACTCTGGGAAGCTGAGGTGGGTGGATCACTTGAGTTCAGGAGTTCAAGACTAGCCTGAGCAACATGACAAAATGTACCATCTCTACAAAAAATAGCTGGGCACAGTGGGGTGTGCCTGTAGTCCCAGCTATTTGGTGGTGAGGCAAGAGGGGAAGTAGGAGGCAGAGGATCACTAAAGTCCCGGAGTTTGAGGGTGCAGTAAGCCGAGACTGTGCCACTACACTCCAGCCTGCATGACAGAGCAAGACTTTGTCTTAAAAAAAAAAAAGGAGTTAAAAAATAAAATTCAGTTGAGTACTAGAAATGTAACTGAATACTCACCCTTCTTGCTTGGGCTCTCTTTATGTAGAAAATCAGCCTGTGTCACATGTGCTGTCATGAGTTACTGTGATACTGGCAATATATGTCCGGGGAAGAAATGAAAGGTTTTCCTTCCATCTCATTTTCTTCTTGACTAATGAACACTATCACAGCAGTTCTGGAACTGCTTAGTCAACTGGTTGTTTTCCTTATATACAAAATAAAGTAAAATGTAGCAAAAAAACAAAAATCCATAGTAACAATAGCTATGAGTTATTGAGAAGTTACTATGTGCAACAAACACTTTTAAATTTGTTTATTAAGCAAACTTGTTTATTTTAATCCCTTCATCTTCATAATTGTATCCCCATTTTACAGATGAGGAAACTGAGACACACAAAACTACCCTGCCCAAGATTATGGAGCTAATAAGAGGATCACTAATTTAAATGTAGCCACTACCTGGCTCTAGAGACCTCACTTGATTGCTAAGTTCTGCCTGTACTGTATCATGCTACACTTTACCATAGTCACAGCTTTTGTGGCCTAAATCCCTATCCCAAAGTTAAAAAAAGTCCCCTAAGGGATCCAGTCCAATCAATTTAGAGCTTAATAATGAAGTTATATAACAATGCATAAAGTAAAATTCATTTCATGTTGAGGCCTCTGTCTTTTAACTACTTCTGTCACTTAACAAATATTGCTTTAGTTACACGCATTCTATCATGAAAGTCCCCATATAAAAAAAAAAATCCACTATTGAGGCTGTAATAGAATTAGTACAGGGGTACAGTTACTTTGGGTGAAACTACTTTGACTGAAAAGTATACCCTGTCTAGAAAGACTAAAAATATTTATCAAGAATAAGGAAGATAGGATAACTTCTAAAACTGTTTCCAAAATAATAATATACTGAATTCTCAGTAAGAATCAGAACAATGTTTAAGTGCTTATACCAATCAATTAACTTCTGCGACTTTCCTAGGTATGAAAGAAGGAAAAAAAACCCTACCTTATTAAAGAATCCCTATACACTTTGGTTCACACGAGCGCAAGTGCTTTGTGTGTGGTATGTGTACTGAGCAGTAGTAGGAAATGGGAATATAAATATTAAATGCAGTCCCAGCCCTCAAAAGACTTCTAAGACTTTCCACAGGACTTGGTTTCAGGATGTTTTCCACAGAAAAGACATCAAATGTTTAAAAAATTGGTGACATTTTGGAAAACTTAATAATTACTAGGTTGGTCTTCCAAGATAAGAGATGTCCTACATAGAAGGAAAAGGGCCGCTAAGGGGGAAAAAAGTGATACATATATTAAAATAACAGAATAGAACACTACAAAAATGGGATATATCCACTTCTTGCTTTATTTTCAGCAGAATGAAGAAAATGAATTTTTTTTTTTTTTAAAGACAGAGTCTCACTCTGTCGCCCAGGCTGGTGTGCAGTGGCACGATCTTGGCTCACTGCAACCTCCGCTTCCCAGGTTCAAGCGATTCTGGTGCCTCAGTCTCCCAAGTAGCTGGAATTACAGGCATGCGCCACCACACCAGGCTAATTTTGTATTATTAGCTGAGATGGAGTTTCGCCATGTTGGCCAGGCTGGTCTTGAACCCCTTGACCTCAGGTGATCGCCTGTCTCAGCCTCCCAAAGTGCTGGGATTACAGGCGTGAGCCACCGCATCTGGCTTGAAAATGAAAACTCTTCTAACACACTCTGCTAACCCTTCTAACTCTACTGTGCTCTTCAGGTACAATAATAACTAGATTTAGACGGCTTCAAGAACACCAGAATGTGTGGCTTCTAATCTCAGCTGGGACCTTTAAGTTACTCAGTACTGTCTCCCACTCTTCCCTCTATTACCAAGGCTCTGACAACCTTTACATCCCCACACTTTGCAGATGGCCCTGCCTTTTATCATTCACTGGAATGAAGTTCCATGAAGGCAAGGCTCTGTTCACAGCTCTCATAAACTTAGAACACTGCCTGACATGTAACAGGTAATCAATGTTTGTTAAATCAATGAATGAACGGAAGAAACAAAGGCCATCAGCTAAGGAATTCCCTCAGTCTCCTGCTTTAACCTACAAACTAGTCATATCCTTTCCTTCAGTCTATGAGGACAATATTCCTCCTACTGAAGGTTAACTCCTCCACCTGTGCTCCATATTGCATTCTCGCCCATCTCTTTCTCAATAATTATCCCTTTCTACTCTAATATTTTAAATACACCTTGCCATGGACTCCTTTGCCAGATCCTAAAAATAATGCTTAATCCCATTCCGTAAGCAAAACCAAAAGAATTTCCTGAACCCGAGAGCTTGCTTAAAGCTACTATTTCAAAGATGCTTGGTCTTAAAGGAGAAGCAGACACATTTCTAGTGTCTGCTCCTCATCCTTCAACACCTTCACTTCATGACAATCTGATTTCCACCCTAGGCTTCTCAAATTCAAGGTAAGATTGTTAAAGGACCATAACTTATCCAATCTAATTATTTCTTGCCTCATTTAATGTTTCTGCTACATTTGATCCTGGCTACTACTCGTTTCTTGAAACTCACTCCCTTTCTTGGCTCTTTTGACACTATTCTCACCTGACAGCTTTCTTAGCTGTCCCTTAAATGACTATTCCCAGAGATGCCTGATCTGCTAATATAAATACCCTGCATGAGCTCATCCACATTCACAGCTCCAACCAAAAATTATATATTCTGACTCCCAAAACTCTATCCCCAGCCCAGTTCTCTTTTCCTGAATACTAGACCAACAATATCCAATTATAAAGCATTCCCACGTGGTTGACCACAAATATCTCAGGGTTCCTTCAATTTGTCATCTCACCTTGCTACAAACTTGTTTCTCTCCTCTTGGTTCCCTTTATCAACTAATGGCTGACCAAGGCAATCTCTTTTACCTCATAATATCTATCTAGATCACTGTCAACTCCTATAGACATTACTACTTGAATCTCTTGAATTCAAGCCCTGTTCTACTCGGTTTTAATTCAAGCCATTATTCTTGACTAAATTGCTGCAATTAACCTATCTTGCAATTGAGTGTCTCAGCTGGGTGCGGTGGCTCACACCTGTAATCCCAACACTTTGGGAGGCCAAGGCGGGTGGAACACTTGAGGTCAGGAGTTCCAGACCAGCCTGACCAACATGGTGAAACTCTGTCTCCACTGAAAAACACAAAAATTAGCCAGGCATGATGGCGAGTACCTGTAATCCCAGCTACTCCGGAGGCTGAGGTGGAAGAATCGCTTGAACCCAGGAGGGGGAGGTTGCAGTGAGCCAAGATTGCGCCATTGCACTCCAGCCTGGGCAACAAGAGTGAAACTCAGTCTCAAAAAAAAAAGTGTCACTGAGACACCCAAGCATTTCTTTCTCTCTCTCTCTCTCTCTCTCTCACACACACACACACACACACACACACACACACACACACACACCTGCCTTCTCCAAGTCCAAAACTTCCTCCATATTGCAGCCTGAGTAGTTGATCTAAAATACAAGCGTGGTAATAACTACCAACTTAAAATTGTTCTATTGCTCACCATTACTTAACCACTTCTAAAGTTGTATGCAGGAAGAAGTTACTATTCTCCGTTATCATTTCTATTTTTATATGTTTTATTATACACACATTAAATATGTATATTTATATATTAATACAGAGAGTACATGTAATTTTATAAATATACACATATGAAGGAAGACGTTCAAAATCTTTGATATGGGTACTGCATCAAAAATATTTAAAGACAGCCGGGTGCGGTGCCTCATGCCTGTAAACCCAGCACTTTGGGAGGCCAAGGCGGGTGGATCACAAGGTCAGGAGATCGAGACCATCCTGGCTGACATGGTGAAACCCTGTCTCTACTAAAAATACAAAAAATTAGCCAGGCGTGGTGGCAGGCACCTGTAGTCCCAGCTACAGGCAGAAGAATGGCGTGAACCCGGGAGGCGGACCTTGCAGTGAGCCGAGATCGCACCACTGCACTCCAGCCTGGGCGACAGAGTGGACTCCGTCTCACAAAAATAAATAAATAAATAAATAAAATTTTTGAAGACCATTACATTAATCTAGAGGAAGAGTACAATCCTCTTAACATGACATAGTCATGATCTGGCCTCTATCCTTCTAGTCACATCTCCCTTAACTACCTTAACTTTCCAATTAGCGTAATTCACCTCTGAAGCTTTTTACCCATGCCACCTCTCAGCCTAAAATACCCTAACAACTACTCATACATCTTCCCCTCCCCCAACTCTTATTTGTTCATTAAGGCTCAAAACAAACATGACTGGCTATGTGAAGCTTTCTCTGACCTTCCAAGGTAGAGGTGGGCACTTCCTTCTCCGTGCTACCAAACACAACATACATCTCTATTATAGCACTTGAATCACAGTACTATAATTTCTTGTTTACATGGCTATCTATTCATCTTTGTACTACCAGTGCCTGGCATGACTCATGACATAAATTAAGTGCTTACTGTTTTTTACAAGTGCTCATGAGGCACAGTGTTAGGAGACAAACTATAGCAACACCTTAGTTACCTGACACAGCTGAGTCAGTGCTCTCTTTTCCTTAGGTTTGGGCTAATCAATTTTAAGTTTTTAATTTTAAGATGTGCTTACATCATGCATTGGATTTTCAGATGTTGGTTACAGGGAGAGATTTTTAGAAAGCCAACACTTTATCATCCACCAAATTGCAATCAATTAACTGTCAACAGTGTCAACACATTCCAACACTGTTCTGAAAGATGCCTTATAGA
The DNA here is from genome assembly GCF_001698545.2 of Rhinopithecus bieti. Lineage (NCBI taxonomy): Eukaryota > Metazoa > Chordata > Mammalia > Primates > Cercopithecidae > Rhinopithecus > Rhinopithecus bieti. Next base: position 902,783 of record NW_016805021.1, read on the forward strand.
AATTCAAAAGCTAAGGGCTCAGTGATTCTGGTCAAACATGGCAAATTAATTATACTCATTTATCTTCCTTTTCCAAAATTCCACTAAAATGAAAGTGAAGGGGGAAAAAACAAGGTATAAACCTATAACACCAAAGACTGTAAAAAGCAGTAGCAGTTCTTAAGTAACTTTAATACAGTTTTCAAAACGTATTAAAGATGGAAAATAGAAGGAATGGTGCCTGGTTTGACAAAACCAAGGAAACTATAATAAAAGTGCCTGCAAAGAGGGAACTAAGTGAACAACCTGCTGGCTAGAATTTAGAAGCAAAGGGACTGCAGAGGAGGTGTGAAGTATGCAACTGAAATGGAGGAATTGACTGAAGGTTTAAATAACAGAGAAATGAGACTCCCACCCCTTCCCACAGTCAATCAACTACCTTTTCCAATAGCAGAAGACAGGAGTGGGGCCTAAAATAGGAGCACCAGGAGAAAGGCTGCAAACAGAACCTTGTCCCTGCAAAAACCTTCCCCTTCCTGACTTTCAGATTACAGCGGATGATATGCCTCGGAGGTATATAACAGAAGAATATACTTACCTTGCTCTCAGAATGTCAAGATTAGAACTCTACACTGGAAGATTCTCCTCTAAAGAAAATGAAAAGTGTCATAGAAAAACTTACAATCTTAGACAACAGACCTCCCCAAACTTGGGAATCAACCAAAAAAATTTAGGCCAGTTCACCATCTAAATATCTAAGTTGAAGTCCACCAGTGACAGGCCTCACTGATTCACAAAAAGCTTTTAATCACCTTTTTAGTATCATACACAGCTGAGGCTCACTAGATATTCCAGAATAGTTTCCAAAATGAAGTAAGAAACTAAACCAACAAAAAGGAACACAAAAGAAAGACAATTTAGGGAATAAAAAAATTTCAGGCCAGGCACGGTGGCTTATGCCTGTAATTCCAGCTCTTTGGGAGGCCAAGGTGGGTGGATCACTTGAGGCCAGAAGTTCGAGACCAGCTTGGCCAACATGGTGAAACCCCATCTCTACTAAAAAATACAACAATTAGCCAGTTGTGGTGGCATGCACCTGTAGTCCCAACTACTTGGGAGGCTGACACAGGACAATTGCTTGAATTCAGGAGGCTGCAGTGAACTGAGATCACACCACTGCACTCTAGCCTGGGTAATAGAGTGAGACTTTGTCTCAGAAAAGAAAAGAAAGGAAGGGAAAGGGAAAGGGAAGGAAAGGAAAAGAAAAGAGAAAGAAAGAAATATGTAGGCTTCAACAATACTGGACAAACTTAAGGATATCTAGACAGAATAAATAACTTAGAAGTAAGATTTCTTCCAAAAGCAGAAAACTTCAGAAGTCAAAGCAGTATCTGGTAGTTTAAAAAACAATACATTCAGAAATATCAAAAAGCAGAACTCTGACCAAGAAATGGGCATAACTGTTACAAGTAATCAGGTTTAATAAGATTAGAGACCAGTTTCAAGTTGTCTTGGATATTTTTGCTTATTAAAAAATAGACAGGGCTGGGTGCAGTGGCTCACGCCTATAATCCCCGCACTTTGGGAGGCTGAGGTGGGTGGATCACCTGAGGTCAGGATTTCGAGATTAGCCTGGCCAACACAGCAAAACCCAGTCTCTACTTAAAAAAAAAAATACAAAAATTAGCCAGGCATGGGGGTACGCATCTGTAATCCCAGCTATTCAGGAAGCTGAGACAGGAGAATCATTTGAACCCGGGAGACGGAGGTTGCAGTGAGCCAAGATCGTGCACTACAGCCCAGGAGAGAGAGTAAGGCTCTGTCTCAAAAGCTTACTCAAGTTCTTCCCCCTTAGTTCAAACTTAGTTTTTGCAACTTCAAAAGGAAGGGGCAGCAAGCAAGCAAGCATACTTTAGGAGTCACTGAAGCTTTTGAATGGACAAAAGTTTTTCACATTTGATTTGTAAGCTTCATTTATCAAATGCAGTCACTCTCAAAGAAGTTCCCTGGACCAGCAGCATCAGCATGCCCTGGGAATCTGTTAGAAGAGCAAATTCATGGACCCCATTCCTAGATCCACTGAATCAAAACTCTGGGGTAAAGGAAGTCCAGCAATCTGTGTTTCTTTTTAACAAGGCCTCGAGGTGATTCTCATGCAGGTTCAAAATTGAGAACCACTGATTTAATAAGCATTTCTGCCACTGTCATACTAGATGCTGATGCTCTGGTCATGGACCCCATTACTAGACCCACTGAAGCAAAAACTCTGGGGGTAAAAGAAGTCCAGCAATCTGTGTTTCTTTTTAACAAGGCCTCGAGGTGATTCTCATGCAGGTTCAAAATTGAGAGCCACTGATCTAATAAGCATTGCTGCCACTGTCATACTAGATGCTGATGCTCTGGTCTTTCTTCTTCAGTCAAGAGTTAAAGCATTTCCAGGCCAGGTACAGTGGCTCACCCCTGTAATCTCAGCACTTTGAGAGGTCGAGGAGGGCGGATCACCTGAGGCCTGGAGTTCCAGACCAGCCTGACCAGCATGGAGAAACCCCGTCTCTACTAAAAATACAAAATTAGCTTGGTGTGGTGGTGCATGCCTGTAATCCCAGCTGCTCAGGAGGCTTAGGCAAGAGAATCACTTGAACCTGGCAGAGGTTACAGTGAGCTGAGATCGCACCATTGCACTCCAGCCTGGGCAACAAGAGTAAAACTCCGTCTCAAAAAAAAAGAAAAAGTTAAAAAAAAGAGTTAAAGCATTTCCAAACTGCCTGTATCTGACCTACATTAGAGTAACACAGTTGCTAGTAGGAACTCAAAAAATGTTTGCTGAATAAGGGATCAGGCTTCAGATGTCTTTCTTTGGCCAGAGGGTTTTAAGAATACACTGGATATGAATGGTTTTAGGCAGGATCTCTTCTCTTCACTTTCCTACAGTCCCCACCAGTCCCAACTGTCTTCTATCTCATATTATCACACATTTTTCTGGTCAGCCAATGACAGCATAAGAGTTTGAAAGCTCTGGGAAAAATAATTCCAAAAAAAAAAATAATTTTAAATATGGATACAATATGGTCCAATCTTCTCTTACAAGTGAGGAAATCAAGTAACTTACAACTACCTCGGGATGATTCAGAAATTGTACAATATGCTACAATTGGTCCTTCTACTTGCAGGTCTCCACTTTATTATTTTGTTTGTTTGTTTTGTTTTGAGACAAAGTCTTGTTCTGTCACCAGGCTGGTGTGCAAAGTGGCGCGATCTCAGCTCATTGCAACCTCTACCTCCCAAGTTCAAGCAATTCTCCTGCCTCAGTCTCCCAAGTAGCTGGGACTACAGGCGCGTACCACCACGCCCAGTTAATTTTTGTATTTTTAGTGGAGATGGGGTTTCACCATGTTGGCCAGGATGGTCTCGATCTACTGACCTTGTGATCTGCCCACCTCGGCCTTCTAAAGTGCTGGGATTACAAGTGTGAGCCACCATCCCCAGCAAGGTCTCCACTTTTAAGCCCCAGGAAAAATGTTTCAAGATAGCATCTCAAGCTTTCTTTTTCTGGTCTGAACTCTTTAGAAAACTAGAGCCTGCCTATGTATTATGTAAATAGATGCATAAGTATTCCAGAGGCTCATGAGCCCAATAACTACAAAGGCAGTTAACAAGGCCGACTGATGGCATTTACATGTTAATATCAACTTTGAAAACTCTATACCAAAAACATGTAATAACATTTCATTTATGAGAAGTACTTAAATGTATTCAAAATACAGTTGACCCTTAAACATGGATTTGAACTGCACCAGTATACTTACAATAATGTTTTACAACTGATTTTTTTCAATAAATGTATTAGAAAAATTTTGGAGATTTGCTATAATTTGAAAAAACTTATAGACTAACTGCATAGCTTAGAAATATTGAAAAAATAGAAAAAGGCATTATGAGTGCATAAAATATGTAGATTCTAGTCTATTTTTTCATTTACTACCATAAAATACACACAAATCTATCACAAAGAGTTAAAATTTATCAAAACGTAGGCAAAAACTTACAGACCATACATGGCACATCTAGAAAACTGCAAATACACATAAAGATGCAGTATTACATCATAGCGTAACATTAACTAGTACATACTGTTCTACTGTAATAATTTGTAGCTAACTCCTGTTGCTATTGCAGTGAGCTCAAGTGTTCTGAGTGTCTGCTTAAAATGCCACAGTAAATTGTGTATCACAACAGTAAAATCACGGTTCTTGCATGTTTTTCATCCTTTTTAGTGCAATACCATAAACTTTGAATAACACCACGAGACCCATATGAAGTGCCACTAGCGATGCTGGAAGTGCTCCCAAGAAGCAAAGTCATGCTATCACAAGAAAAAGCTGAATTGCCTGATATGTGCTGCAGATTGAGGTCTGCAGCTGTGGTTGCTTACCATTTCAAGATAAATGAACCCAGAGTAAGGACCATTGCAAAAAAAGAAAAGAAAATTTGTGAAACCATCTTACCAGCAGGTGCAAAACCTTGCACTTTTGCAAAATACCTTTTTTCTCATATTGAAAATGCAGCTTCTATGTGGATGAAGGATTACTATTAAAAAAAAATAGCTATTTAATATGAATTGAGAAAAAGCAGTTTTTTGATAACTTAAAGCAAAAGAAGATGAAGGATCTAAAGCCAGAGAATTTAATGCCAGGAAAGGATGGTTTGATAATATTAGAAGAGCTTTGGCTTAAAAAATGTCCAGATAACAGGAAAAGCAGCTTCTGCCCACTAAAAGGCAGTAGATGAGTTCCTAGATGCCATTAGGAAAATCACTGAGGAGAAAGGATATTTGTCTGAACAGGCTTTTAATGCAGATGCCTCTGCCACCACAGATGGCAAAACCAATCCCTCCTCTTCCTCAGCCTACTCAATGTGAAGACAGTGAAGATGAAGACCTTTAAGATGATTCACTTCCATGTAATAAACAGTAAATATATTTTCTCTTCCTTTTCTTTTGAGACAGAATTTCTCTCTGTCACCCAGGCTGGAGTGCAATGGCATGATCTCAGCTCACTGCAACCTCTGTCTCCCAGGATCAAGCGATTCAGCTCAGCCTCCTGAGTAGCTGGGACTACAGGCGTGTGCTACTACACCCGGCTGATTTTTGTATTTTTAGTAGAGATGGGGTTTTGCCATGTTGGCCAGGCTGGTCTCAAACTCCTGGTCTCAAGTAATCCACCTGCCTCAGCCTCCCAAAGTGCTTGGGACTATAGGCGTGAGCCACTGCACCCAGCCATTTGTGTGTGTGTGTGTGAGACAAGGTCTGACTCTACTACCTAGGCTGGAGTGCGGTGGCAGGATCTCAGCTCACTGCAACCTCTGCCTCCCGGGCTCAAGCCATCCTCCTACCTTGGCCTCCCCAGTAGCTGGGACTACAGGTGTGTACCACCATAACTGGCTAATGTTTGTATTTCTGTAAAGACTGGTTTTCACCATGTTGCCCAGGCTGGTTTCAAACTTGTAAGCTCAAGCCATCTGCTGCCTGGGCCTCCCAAAGTGCTGGGATTACAGGCGTGAGCCACTGCACCTGGCTCCTTATGATTTTAATAACACTTTCTTTTCTTTAGCTTACTTTACTGTACAAATACGGCATATAAAACATATAACATACAAAATATGTGTTAATCAACTGTTTATGTTATTGATAAGGCTTTCCAGTCAGCTGTAGGCTATGAGTAATTAAGCTTTGGGAGAGTCAGAAGTTAAATGTGAGTTGGTGGGGCAAGTAGTACCTCTAACCTCCACCATGTTCAAGGGACATTGTATAATGTATTGTGCGAGACTTACTTACACTAAAATTAAAATGCAGCTTTTTTCAGTACCATCTAGAAGGAAAACAACATACATTTAATGAACTCATCTATAAGAAACTAAGTTTGCAGTAAAATTAAGTCTCTGTAAACCACTATAAGGACTTAGAAACCCTTCTCCAAATGAATCTATATCTATGTAAGCATGCATTGAGGAGCACCTGTTCTAATGGTAAGAACCCCAAGGAGCTGGGGAATCCAGCACATGATCTGCCATGTCAAAGCTGCATAACCTCCCATAGTCACAGTTTCCCTTTGGGCTGCATCTCCTTCTCCACAAAAAGTACAGTTTAGTGCTAATACGCTAATAACTGACAAGAGGAATACTCCTTACACTTAAACAAGTTTTGCTAGCACTACAGTAACTGCTTCTTTAGCCAATCTTGAAAAGAATGAGATAAAATTTGAGATAAAGCTAAAATTGATACAAATATCTGTAAGTATCCAGATGTAAGAACAGTGACTGGTCCTGATAACTTTTTTTTTTTTTTTTTTTTGAGACAGAGTCTGGCTCTGTCACCAAGCTGGAGTGCAGTGGCGCAATCTTAGTTCACTGCAACCTCTGCCTCCTGGGTTCAAGCAATTCTCCTGCCTCAGCCTCCCAAGTAGCTGGGATTACAAGTGTGCACCACCAAGCCCAGCTAATTTTTGTATTTTTAGTAGAGACAGAGTTTCACTATGTTGGCCACGATGGTCTCGATCTCTTGACCTGGTAATCCGCCTGACTTGGCCTCCCAAAGTGCTGGGATTACAGACGTGAGCCACCGTGCCCTGCCAGTCCTGATAACATTTTACTGTAATCGATATTTTTTTTAAACCCTCACCCTTAAAACCCAAGAGAAGTTCTCTTTTTAATACCCTTACCCTTAAAACCCAAGAGAAGTTCTAAAACTTAATATGTTCATTATAGAGAAACTACAAGATTCAGAAAGACTAAAAAACAAAATTTTACAATCTTACCTCCCAGAAATAAACATGGTAGCACTTTAATGAGTCTCTTTCAAACATTTTTATGCATACACAGAATTTTATATACTTGAAGTCATTCAGAACATACAATTTCGTATCCTGATTTCTAACTGACCACTGTACCATCTTTGAAAGCATTCTTTGGGATAGCTTCTACCACATGAATAGCCTATAATGTAACATTCTAGATTTTACACTGATTACTCAGAATATACAGTTAACCCTTGAACAATTTGTGAGTTAAGGATACTGACTTATGCTCAGTAAGAAATCTGCATATAACTTTTGACTCCTCAAAAACTTTACTCATAACCTATTGTTCACTGGAAACCTTATTGATAACATAGTCAATTAACATCTTTTGTGTATGTATTATATACTGTACGCATACAATTAAGTAAGCTAGAGAAAAAAACATGTTATTAAAAAAATCAGGCCAGGCATGGTGGCTCATGCCTATAATCCCTACACTTTGGGAGGCTGAGGCAGGCAGATCACTTGAGGTCAGGAGTTCGAGACCAGCCTGGCCAACACGGCAAAACCCCATCTCTACTGAAAATACAAAAATTAGCCAGGTGCGGCCGCATGGGCCTGTAATCCCAGCTACTCAGGAGGCTGAGGCAAGAGAATCACTTGAACCCAGGAGGCAGAGGTTGCAGTGAGCCAAGACTGCGCCACCACACTCCAGCCTGGGTGACAGAGTGAGACTCTGTCGCAAAGAAAAAAAAAGAAAAGAGGCCGGGTGCAGTGGCTCACGCCTGTAATCCCAGCATTTTGGGAGGTAGAGGCAGGCAGTTCACCCGAGGTCAGGAGTTCAAGACCAGCCTGGCCAACACAGTGAAACCCCATCTCTACTAAAAATACAAAATTAGCCAGGCAGGATAGAGCAAAACTCTGCCACCAAATAAAAAAAAAAAAAAAAAAGAAAGAAAGAAAGAAAAAAGAAAATCATAAGAGAAAAATGTATTTACTATCTATTAAGTGGAAGTGGATCATCATAAATATTCTTATCTTCCTCATCTTCACATTGAGTAGGCTGAGGAGGAGGAAGAGGAAGGGTTGGTCTTGCTGTCTTGGAGTAACAAGAGGTGGAAGAAACTCTGCATATAAGTGAACCCACACAGTTCAAACATGTGTTGTTCAAGGGCATCTGTACTAAAATGTTGCAAAATACAATTAAACAGCAATGTCATCATTAATGTCTATTTCCACTATACTAATATAGGCATAGCAATAAATATCAATTTAACAATAGTAAAATACTAAATGAAAGCAACAATGAAATACACAACTAAAATCTTACAGATTATCAGTTGGGTAAGGAAAACAGCAGCCTGCAAGATCTAGAATTTTTTTTTTTTTAATCAACAGAATCTCAAGAAAGATGAGTTTAAGAGTGACTTGGGAGTAATCCCATTGAGCTTAATGTATACAGATCCCTGGCAATACTGAGTACACAAGAGTAGGAGGAATCCTCAATCTGTAAACATCTTGGGAGCTGGCAGAGTGATTAAGCAAAGCACACAAATTTTAATGTTAAAAGCCATGAGACAGTGATTCATAACGGAGTAACAAAGAAAACAGCACTGTTTTACAAAGGAATAAGCAGGAAAAAAAAAGAAGCACAGAAAGGTAAAGGGATAGGCTAAATAACTTAAATATTGTAATAGGTTCAAAATAACTGTCCCATATACATTTAGGAATGTGCAGACTTATCTTCCAGGAAGACTGACTGATAGAAATTTCTCATATGAGTATTTTGAGGTCTTTGATAGTCATGTCCTAAAGATCATTATTAAGAGTCTAATGAGGGAAACTGGAAAGTAACTGGGCAGAAAATTCCAACTCACACAAAGAAAGTCTTGTTCAGAACAACCCTTATAAATACTTAAATAAAACAGAAGAAAGACAATAACGACTTAAGATTGAGATATACATAAATATAAAGGTAATTCAAAAATTTATCTAGAAAAATTATCAGAAAAATAATTGGTATATCCAACTATTGGCCCAATTGCTAGAAATCAGGATTTTCTGTATATGAGCGCTAATTCCCACAAATCCTTTCAACTAATATTGCACATGTGTACTGCACTATGAATTTGTGGGTTAGGAAGCACAATGTATAATACCCAAAGAGATATGTATCAGAGCTATATCTCTCAGTAGACTTCTATTGAGATTCCCCAATTAGGCTGGGAGCAGTAGCTCATGCCCATAATCCCAGCACTTTGAAAGGCCGAGGTGGGTGGATCACTTGAGGTCAGGACCAACATGGTCCACCTCTATCAAAAATACAAAAATTAGCCAGGTGTGGTGGCGCACCCGTAGTCCCAACTACTAGGGAGGCTGAGGCAGGAGGAGCACCTGAGCCTGGGAGATGGAGGTTGCAGTGAGCTGAGATTGCGCCACTTCACTCCATCTTGGGTGACACAGCAAGACTCCGTCTCAAAAAAGACTTCCCAATTAGACAATGACAAATTAGGAACAAACTATTCTATGGAGGGGGGTGGAAATCAAGGACATTCTCCTCTACAGGCCTCTGGACTCTGAGGCATGTGACCACATGGATCCAGACATGCCAACAGACATGACATAATAAACATGACTTTCAATGACCTTATAAAGTAATGAAATTGCTTTAGTATCTGCGTTCCCTAAGCACAGTTTTTTGTTTGTGTTTAATTTCTATGCAACTCTCACTTGGTAATTTTACAAAAAGCCCTCAATTCTTATAACTTTTGTGCCTGGAGGACTTGGTGCCAACACTTCTCAAAAGATAACATTGAAACTCTTCTTGTTTTATGGAAGAACATTAAAAAAAGATGTTTGTAAAGCCGAGGTAATTTTTTAAGCTAATATTAATATTAGGTGTTAAGAGATAAAGGTGATTTTTTTAAAAGAGAAAACGCAAAGGTAAGTGCACTATGAAGATAAAACATTGATTAGATCACTGGTTTGGGGGGGTTTTATAAACAATTTTATTTTCTGATACAAGACAGAAAACAATGACTTTTGCGCCTTCCTTTTAGTCTACCGTGTTGACAGGAAAAAAACATAATAAGGGTAAATAAAATCTCAGTTCTTAACTAACGTCAAATTTAGTTCAGACTATATAAAATTATTTTAAGCTACCACAAGATCCCATACTGGCTTCACAATCATTTTGTGTGGGACCAAAACCTCACTGAAAGAGAGTTAATAAGGAATTGACCCTATAATTAATTATTATTATCCGAAGTATTTAGAGACAAAAAACAAATTAAATTAATTCTAAATTGTACTTATCCAGAGGAATGACAATTTTTAAAAACTTTAAAAACAAGATTTTTTAAAAATGCAAGTAGAAGAAAAAGGCAAAACAAAAAAGATTTATGTGTTCAATAATTTCCTCAAAAATACTGTTAAACAAACACCAACTTGATTCTTTCAGTTTCGATCTTTTTTTTCCTTTCTCAGGCATTTCATGAAGGGAGCACAGGAAATGATAATGTGTTACACTCAGGCAGCATTGGGAAAAGGGGTATCAAAAGGTATGCACTGTTAAATTAAGAACATAAGTTCCATCAATAAAGTTGACTCTTTTAACAGAGAGTTCATCATTGGATGTCCTAATTTATAGGATACGGATTGAGGTGTGCTATAAAAAGTAAGATTAAAATACATTGATTTGGCCAGGCGTGATGGCTCAACAGCAAGGCAGATGTTATCACTTGAGTCCAGGAGTTCAAGACCAGCCTGGGCACCTGATGAAACCCCCATGTCTACCAAAAAGGTACAAAAATGAGCTGCCAATGGTGGTGTGACCCAGCTACTCGGGAGGCTAAACGTAGGGACTGCTTGAGCTGAGAGGTCAAGGCTGCAGTGAGCCACTGATGCACCACTGCCATCCAGCATGGGTCCACTGACTGTTCAAATAAATAAGATAGTTAAAATATATAGTATATCATAATATATATATATATAATTTTATTCACATACTGAAGACCATTGAATTATTAGTTTTCAAAAAGTTTTACCTACTCTTGGCTGGGTGCAGTGGCTCACACCTGTAATCCCAGCACTTTGGGAGGCTGAGGCAGGCAGATCACGAGGTCAGGAGTTTGAGACTACCCTGGCCAATATGGTGAAACCCCATCTCTACTAAAAAATGCAAAAATTAGCTGGGCGTGGTGGCGTACACCAGTAGTCTCAACTACTTGGGAGGCTGAGGCATGAGAAATGCTGGAACCCAGGAGGCAGAGGTTGCAGTAAGCCCAGATCGTGCCACTGCACTCCAGCCTGGGCGACAGAGCGAGACTCTGTCTCCAGAAAAACAAAACAAAAAAGTTTTACCTACTCTTGCAATACTCATTCAATAAGACAGATGTGAAAATTTTATCTGAATTCTTGTATATGGGCTAAAATCTACATAAATATTCCTTATCACATGTAGATTCTTTTGAAATGAAGGTATTTAACAGACCTGAAACTTTGCAATGCCTCAAAAGCACTCAACTTTTCAAAAACAAACAGAAATATTAGCCACAGGTCATAAGGCATTACAAATATGCAACACAAAAAAACTGCACATTTCATTCCATTAGATATGTCCTGAGATATAAATCTACATAAAATGTTTTATAGTCATTTAAAAACCACATCAGAAAAAAATTATATCAGAAAACATTAAGCACTCACCACTCATTTTCCCTACTCTTCTGTCCAGTTAGTCATATTAATCCAAAATAACAATCCAGTAACTAAAAACAAATACTTCAACTAAACATTAAAGACTGAAAAAAAAAAAAATCACATGGCGGTAGAGAGGTCAGACCTTTTGGGATACAACCACCTTTTCTTCTGAGATGTTTAATCACTCAAAACTATAAACTATGAATAAAGACAGTTTCTTCTGTCAACCCCTTAACTCCCAAATTCACTATTTTATGACCCACAGTTAGTGACTCTGCTAAGAACATACCATGCTCTTCGCTACATTATTACCTCTGCACATGAAATGTCCTAATTCTAAAGAAGCTGCATTCAGTCAACTACACATCTCTCAGTCACTATTCCTCCCCTCCCCACTTCGGAACTTTCCAGGGCCTGCCCAATTATCCACTTCCTCTACCCAGCTCTAGTTCATTGTTCTGGCTTGGTGTTTCCACAGGATGCAAGACACAAAATTGAATTTTAAATGATTTTTTAAACTGCTCTCTTATTCTGCTTCCCTGATCATGTTCCTACTCTGCTTAAAACCCTTTAGTAATCTTCACACAGAAGAGAAGTGCTTTTCAAATTACCAGTTGCTACCACAGCGTCATTAAATAAATTGAGTGGGTCACCATCATCAGTCTATCTTAAAAATAAAATAGAATGGAACACAATAGAAACTACCAGAGTGCACCACACAAAGCAAGGGTATTATGTAGTGACATTTTATCATTTATATACAAGCATATTGGGTTGCAATGTAAAGATGGTTATTTTTCCAATGGGTCATAGCCAAAAAAACCTCTAAACACACTAGACTACAGGATAATCCAATCTTTCATTTGATCTACATGGCTCTCCAACCAGCCCCTGCATAATAAGGCTCTAGACCTATCTCTTGCTACACCAAAGGGAGCTGGCTCAAGCAAACAAGCTTGTCATGCCAAACTCATTTGCGGTTCCTCGTTTTAGTGGTGTCAATCACTGTTCCCTCTGCCTTGAATGCCCTCTAATTTTTCTAAGAGGCTCACTTGTACTCATCTTTCAGTATTTAACACCTATCACCTCCTCTACAAAGCCTTTTTATCCTTCCCTCAGCAGCTAATGCCCCAATACCCACTTCGTGTCTCCATAATGCCCTACATTATAGCTCCTACAAAATTTCATTGCACATTTTAATTTTAGGCTTGACTGTCTTCCCAACTTCTAAAGTAAAAACTCACTAAGGGAAGGAGTACATTGTACTAGCCTTCCTATCAGCAGCACTGAGCTAAGTACGTGCACTATAACATAGGTTCGAAGTTGGTAAAATGAACAAATGAAGAATCAAGGACTTGCATCTAACTTGTCTGTTGTCAGAAATGATAGGGTGGTTATCTTTGCAATAAAACCCCTTCATAGTGCTGGAATCAAGATTTTCACATTTTTGCTACAACCCCTAGAGAGCAGAACCCTGCAGTTTGAGGCAGAAGGAGGTGTCAGCTTCCTGTCTTTCAGCAAAGAGACTCAGTTTGGGCTGCAATGTAGCAGCACTCATTTCCACGCTTCCAGAAGTTACCTGGGGAAAGAGGGCGAGGAAGGACTCCAGAAGTTCCCATAAGCAGGTGAGGTAAATCAGAAGCAGCATTAACAGATTTCATTAGCAGGGAGAGCCCTATTTTACGTATAAGCAGCTCTTAATAAGAGAAGGGAGGGAAAGAATTCTTTACCATTGCTGATGGCACAAGGTTGCCAGTATGAGCTAAGTAAAAACAAAGGGTGTCGTGAAGTAACTGGTTGAAGTTACTTGATTTCTGTTGCCTACTCTAATAGTTCTGAAATAGCTACTGACTCACTGCTGTCATTATGAGATACTATTTGGAGGTGGGGGTCATACCTAACAGGGGCTTCTCACAGAGGCTTCAAAACTTTTCAGAGACTTCATTTTATATATGTGAATGCCTTAATTTTTAGGGGATCTGATACACCTATTTTACAAATCCATACTTTAGTTGCCTTCACTGCAATCAGCAGTTCATGCAACATCCAAGATACTTTGACAGACTTTGCCAACTGTCAAGTTTCAGCTGTTCTTTTCCATTTCCACAAAGTTCATAAACTACTATTAGGGGAGCCATAATTTTTTTCTGCCCAATCACTGATTTTATTAAAAATAATTCCTTTGTTTAGACTGCCCCTAGACTTGCAATAATTATCTACAATTAAGACAAAGATAAATCCTTATCATAACCTAACATTAGTTTAAAAAGAAATTTGTAATATATGAAACACTTGACCCACAGTATTAAATTTTAGATACCTATTACAGCAAGGTAATTAAGGATTGCTAAGGTAAAGCTTTAAAGGCCATTTAAAGCCCTGTTTCCTTTTGTTTGAAATAGGTCCAGGCAGCTATGCTAATTCCACAAACATTTATCAGGCATAAATACGCATAAAGTGTAGAAACATCAGCAAAGGCCTTTGCTTTGCTGTACGCTCTTCTACTTCCACCTACCCTTCCTCTCTCAACTCACATAAAACAAGGCACTATCAATGAGAAAGGGTAATAGCCCCAAACACAGGCTTTCCAAAAAAAAATAGCACCACAAAATGCCCACTCCTTTTTCTCCTCAGTCCATATATAGGACTTTATTAACTAAAGGACAGATACATTCATCTATAAACAAATTAATTATGCTAAGTGTCTAAATACATGTTATATGTGGTGCTTACTTTCCCATTTTAAACAATAGCCCCCTCAGTATTAAATTCATCCTGTCTCTTCTGGTTCTAGACACTTCAGGAGCCGCAGCTTAAGGTGCAAACATGACCAAGACCAAGAACCACACCACACACAACCAGTCCCAAAAATGGTACAGAAATGGTATCAAGAAATTCCAATCACAAAGATACGAATCTCTTAAGGGGGTGGACCCCAAGTTCCTGAGGAACATGCACTTTGCCAAGAAACACAAGAAGGGCCTAAAAAAGATGCAGGCTAACAGTGCCAAAGCCATGAGTACATGTGCCAAGGTTATCAAGGCCCTCGTAAAGCCCAAGGAGGTTAAGCCCAAGATCCCAAAGGGTGTCAGCCACAAGCTCAATCAACTTGCCTACATTGCCCACCCCAAGCTTGGGAAGCATGCTTGGGAAGCATGCTCGTGCCTGCACTGCCAAGGGGCTTAGGCTGTCCTGGCCAAAGGCCAAGGACAAGGATCAAACCAAGGCCCAGGCTGCAGCTCCAGCTTCAGTTCCAGCTCAGGCTCCCAAAGGTGCCCAGGCCCCTACAAAGGCTTCAGAGTAGATATCTGTCTGCCAACGTGAGGACAGGACTGGTGCAACCCCCAACCAGGCTGCCACCTGCATGGGGCTGGGGTCCTCCTCTGCTATTTGTACAAATAAACCTGAGGCAGGAAAAAAAAATTCAGCCTAAGCTTTCCTTGGTAAAATGACAGGCATTCATGCAGCTTAAAGGTTGTGGAAAACTGATTTTCTTCCATGATGCTACTACTCCACAGTCTAGACAAAATGCAGCCATCAACATGAAACACTGCTGCTTGATTTTTTTTCCTCCAACATGTTTTAAACAGAGCTGCAGATGCTCAAGGGAAGCCATATTTCTAAGGTTTTGAACAGTAGTATTTTTCAGTATTTTTCTCATGTAAAATTGGTGCAATTCATCCAAAACATTTTCAAATGCCATTATTTTCAGCGTTAAGTGCTTAAACTGCTTAGAGAAAGGTCTCCATCAGAAAGATCGACTTCCAGAAACCAACTAGTGATCATTAAAATAAGGAGAATAAAAAGAAAATAATTCGTTTTTTACAGTTTGAAGAAATCTTTAAGTCATCTCTAATTCCTTCATTTTACAGATAAGAAATAGAGTCCACAGAGGTTAAGCAATTTGCCTCAGATCACTAAGCTACTAATAGCTGCGCTAGAAATAGAATGAGGCATTTTAATTACTCTTAGCAGTACCCCCAAATCATGCAAGTTATATATACTCTCATCACTTGTCATTCAAGTTTTTAAAACCATTATCACTTTGTCATTAATTTCTGAGGAAAGTCTCCTACAACATGTTCTAAATTTTCAAAGTTATGCATATTAAACTTCAAATTCTAACTCCAAAAAGAAGGTACTATTCAAGAACTTTCCTCAGGAGGTTTCAAGCGTGTGTACACCCCTAAACCATCACAATGAATTTCAGAGTCCATTCTTTCAAAATCTGTCCCTCAACTACACTTTAAATGTGTTTGTTCAACGACACACACACACACAAAAGAGAGAAAATTCTGGAAGTTCTTCTGCCAAAACCAACGACAATCTGTCAATGAAATCTGATTACTCCATTAACATATTATGGGTTTCCAGCTTAAATTAGGAAGTGTCACTAGCATTTCATCAACCCACAGTGTGAAGAGTTAATAAAAGACTGGAAAATGCACTCTCGGTTGGTTCTGGGTCCGAAGGAAGGTGTAGATCTTGATACTGTTAACACAAACTGAAGGGCTGAGCTTAAAAGCGAAAAACAAAAGGAGTGAACAAGTTCCTTAAACAAAAAGCCTTTTCCTACGGAATGCACCCGCACCGTGGTGACCGCATCAGTAAGACTGAATTTCAGATTTTCGTTTTAACGTCCCAGTAAATCAATTCTATACATTTTAGCTTTGGATATTCAAGGGCAAAACAGAGGGCACCGTGAGGGCAACAATTTATTCTGGATCACTTTCAAGGGCTGTTGTCTAACCACTCATTACAATCGTTCCTTTGTGCAACTGATTATCTAAAAGTACTGAGAGTGCAGTACTTCTCTTTGAAAGATAACCGTCAGCAAAAGCTAAGATAATGTGATTTTGATTACAAACTGATGCAGCAGTCTGACCAGTAAAGTGTAGAATGCGTTCTTTGTAAATATTACTCACAAATCCATATGCAAGTTACAAACGATATATGTGTTTCTTAATTATGACCTCTGGTACCGCTCTACAAAAATGCAAAAATAACCTAAAAGGTTAGCATGCCTATTTCTTTAAAGTATGACCAGCTTTAGCAAGGTGGCAAGTTTGTTTGAAAACACAAAACACAATCACCACCACCGCTCAATAATACACATACATAAACAGATTCGAAGCTGTGTTAAGCACAAAAATCCTTACCCCATTTTGCCCAATGAAAACTTGCTCTGAAGTTTCAGCTCTTATGCTACGGAATAACTTCCAAAGGAATTTCTCCGTCTGCTATTTCGCAGTTGCTTTTCCACCCCCACCCCCAGATCTTTGTCCGGAGGTATTTCAAGGATGCTGCCAATTCAATTAGTTCTCTTAGGTAAAATGACTTCTCTCTTGTAAACACCAAAACGTTCAAACAGAGGCGGCATTTGCTTATTCGAGTTAAAACGCTTTGCGGAGGAGACAGCGATCAATTCTATTCCACAAAATGAGTCTACAAGTAGGAAAATGCAGAATCTGGCTTCACCGAGTCCTATAAAAAATGAGTTCGCTGGTCATTTCACTCATGTCCTCCTCGACACTCAGGGAGAGCCAGGTAACTCGGCCTTTACAGAGCTAAGGCTGCGGGTTCAAATTTCTCCACCACACCAGGTCCCCGGGGGTGGAGTGAGCAACCAAACGCGACGTGCACGTGAATAAAAATCCCAAAAGCAGTAATGCCACGGCTTCCCTGCGCTCACATTAGGAAAAAAACTACATAGAAAAATCTCCTCGAAGTGCAAACCCGGCAGCTCGCAACCTGCACGGCACTCCACATTGGAATCTGTCTTTTTAAATGTTTCTTCTCCTAAGACTCGGAGCAGAGAAGAGGTGGGGAGGAGGAAGAGAAGGCTGGGCAGGATCGATTCATTCTCCCGAGGAGAATAAACAGAGCCATTTCCAGGCTGGCAGCAGGCTGGGGGCGCAGCGCACGCCGGGGAGCTGGAGGAGGGGGCCCGATCCCACCTCCCTCAGCCCCTTCCCGCCCCCCGCCGCCGAGCACAATGGAGCCCGGCTCGCGCCCGGCCCTTCATTCGCGGCTGCCCCCTCTTCCCTCCTCTCTTCAGAGCACAGCGGATCTGAGGCTCCCGTCGGCGGAGAATGAATGAATCACAGAGCCAAGCCCCACGCTTCCACTGGCGCCCTGCCCCCAGCTCCAGGGCGGGCGAAAGGGGCCGAAGGGTCGACGGGCGCCTGCCCGAGCCGAGGCGTGAGGCTAAGCCCAGGTCGGGGCCAGGAGAGCTGGGCTCGAAGCCGAAGCGCAGCCGCCGCTCCGGCGCCCCCACCCCTGCTCCTCGTCTCTCACGCTCCGCGCCGCCGCCACGCGCCGCCTCACATTCCCCGGGCCCCGCCGCCGCCTCTTCACACTTCCATCAGCGCCCGCCTCCGCCGGCCTCCGGCTCTCGCCGGGCAGAGCAGCGCCAGCCCCGGCGGCCTGAAGCCCGCCGCTGCCTCCGCCTGCACCGGCCGGCTGGCAGAGCGGAGGGTGCTGCTTTCCCAGTCAGCGCCGCCGGCGTGAGGCGAGCGCGGCGGCAGTGGACTGCGGGGGGCGGGAAGGGGGCGGAGAGAACGGGGGGCGAGGGCGGTACCTCCCCCTGCTCGCGGGAGAGGGCGGGAGGCGGTGGCCACCGCGGAGCCGCGGCTAGGGCGCGGACTGGTCCCGGGAGCCCGACGGGCCCTGCGGGCAGTGGGCAGCGGGCAGCGGGAGCAAGCAGCAGCCGCGAGGCGGCGGAGAGGCTGGTGGTGCGGGGCCGAGTGGCCCTCGTGGGGAGCTGGGCCGGCGGCAGGCCCTCAGTCCGTCCGTCTTTGTTTTCCCCCCTCCCCTAGAGGCCGGCGGCTGGCGGGCCGTGCGCTCTGCTCCTCAGCTGGCTCTTGGCCCCGCTCCCGGCCGCCACAGCCTCCTCCGCGCCCCACACCAGGTGCTCGCGCTGTGTCTCCATCCTCCCCGCAGGAGGACCTTTAAATAGCAACGTCAGCGCGCTCCTCTCCGCACACACGTCACCCGCTGCTCACGTCACCGGGGTGCGGGGGATGATGTCACGCGGCCGGAAGTACTGCTAAATTAGGTAAGGAGCAGGGGGAGGAGGACTCGGCGAGCTCCTGCGTGCCCACCTTCTCTCGCTTCTCCTTAAAGGCCAAAGCACAGGAGACAGCCCGAGAGGAGCTCGAACAAGGAAGCGGCGGGAGGAGATTTCCTTGCAACAAATGTGCCAAACCGGAGTGAATCATTCGTAGCAGAAGTGCAGAAGTGTCAAGCGGGTAATATCCTATTTCCCACTCCCACCGCTGTTGCAGCAGCACCCCCGGGCTTCTCCTGTCCTAACTAGCAGGGAAATGTGGGAGGGAGAGCCTGATCACACTACTGGTAGATGTACTTCCAACAAGGACTTCGGAAAAATCACCTCAATTTTCAGTTATTGAGTGCCATTCTGGACGTAGTCGACTTTTAAACTTTTTCTGTTATTGGTTACCTGAAACACGAAAGAGTAAAGAGCAGAGCAATAAGCAAACGAAGTAATGTTGTACAGGATAGTAATTTTATTTGCAAAACAGCAGTTTTGGCATAGGAAAATGAGTCAATCTTAGTTCACTCAGATAATTATCGTCACATGCATAGCAAATGCCAGTGTGTCCTCTCAGTTCCTCTTCATCAAGAATATGAGTTCCATGACACTTGCCTCCAGACAATAAAACAAGAAAGAGAAAAAAATATATGGGTTTCAGTCTGTGGAATTTAAATTAAAATTAAAATTGGAAAGACCACCAAATCCTTTTTCATTAACACAAGCATATTTTTATCTTCTTTAGTTTTGACCACGTAATATATAATTACAATATCTCTTAAGTGTGTTGTTTTGCATTTTCTGTATGGCAAGGGTTTCACCATTTTGGCTCTCTATAGGTGTGCTAGCTATGTATGTGTTTGTGTCTATAAAACACCATATTATGAATGCTTTTTACATTGTAAATTACTACAGTGTTCTTAAATTATTTTAAAATAAATAGGTAAAAAAAAAATTTTAAGTTTTAAGTTAGGTAAATTCATATAGTGAACTTTGGTTTTATTTTACTTAATCATGGCCAAGAAATAGAATTGATACGTATTGCCAAAGGCCAATACTGTTTCAAGTTAGTCTACAAATTTAGTGACCCTGTTTTCCAAACCAAAATCTAGACACACCATTTGACATTAGAAAAAAAATTTGAATCTGAAGTGACGTGGAAAATCCAGAACATAGGATTACTAGCCTATGAAGTGATTATTAGGAAAGTTATATGTCAATTTCAACGCAGTTTAAATAAAAGAAGGTAAAACTCGTTAGAATGTATACCACATGTGACTTTTAGAAACTGTAATGTTAAATTACTCACATGGTTCCTAATTAAGGAACATTGGTTTTGCAACTTTCCGTATTTACATTTTCTTGCTCAAGTTAGGAGTCCAAGATTAAAGAACACCACCACCAACAACAAAAAAGACCAATTTGTAACTGTTTCAAACACTCTGGTCATCTTAACATTATACAATTATGATCTTGCTTAAAGTTTGAAATATTAAAAGTCTTTTTTTGAGACAGAGTCTTGCTCTGTTGCCCAGGCTGGAGTGCAGTGGCGCTATCTTGGCTCACTGCAATCTCTGCCTCCCGTGTTCAAGCAAGTCTCGTGCCTCGGCTTCCCAAGTAGTTGGAATTGCAGGCGCCCGCCGCCATGCCCGGCTAATTTTTGTTTTTTTAATAGAGATGATTTTTTGCCGTGTTGGCCAGGCTGATCTCAAACTCCTGGCCTCAGGTCATCCACCCACCCCGGCCTCCCAATGTGCTGGGATTACAGGCATGACCCATAGTGCTCACCCTAGTTTTTATTGTTGTTGTTTTTGTTTTGTTTTGTTTTTGTTTTGTTTTGTTTTGTTTTTTGAGGCAGAGTCTCGCTGTGCTGTCCAGGTTGAGTGCAGTGGCACGATCTTGGCTCACTGCACCCTCTACCTCCCAAGTTCAGGCGATTCTGTCTCAGCCTCCTGAGTAGCTGGGACTACAGGCACTTGCCACCACGCCCGCCTAATTTTTGTATTTTTGGTAGAGACGGGGTTTCACCATTTTGGCCAGGCTGGTCTCAAACTCCTGACCTCAAGTGATCCGCCTGCCTCGGCCTCCCAAAGTGCTGGGATTACAGGCGTGAGACACGGCGCCCAGTTGCCTCAGGTTTTTTTTTGTTTTGTTCTGTTTTGTTTTTAAGGTTATAACAAAAGGTTAATGAAAGGCAAATCCCTGCTTGCCAATTTGTCTAATGTATATTATTATCATATTAATAGAAACTTGTACCAATTTGTATTTCAGACAAATGGAGCTTCTTATATCTAAAATGTTAAAACAATAAAACTGTCATTCTTCAAATAATGTCATCCCTTGGCCCTTGCAAATTAAAATACAAATTATGTTCTTAACACTACTAAAATTTCTTTACAATTTCCTACCTAACTAAATAACTTATCTCTTTCCTGTTCTTTCCATGTTAATTAAACCTCTCACTTTACCATTTTCAAACACTTTATTCTACCCTTTCATCACAACTTCCTCTCATTTACAGTCTTTTTTCCCCTCATCTTTACCCAACTGTCAAAACAGCTTTTCAGTTACCTCCCTGCCTTTAGAGTGCTGACCCTTTGTTAGTTTCTACTTTTCACAACCACATCGTCTTTTCTCAACTGCTCTTTTGTCAACTGAAAATTGAGAGCAGCTTTTTTCTACATAAATCGAATGGTGCACTGTGATATAATTACTCAGTTTATGCGATTGTTTAACTTCAGCCTCTTAATCTAGAAAATTTTACCTATGATTGATTAATTATAGGTATCAATTTCTTGCCAGCTTATATGGGATCAGGATCAGTAAGTACATATGTCCATGTAGTCAAAAGAATATGTAAAACTTTGAAACATTTTATGTAATATGGCATGTCTTCTCAGAAAAAATAGCCTTTTCTCCCTGCTTGAAACAATTCCAATACAGTTTTAAGAGGCGTCAGAGAGGCATTCTATGGCTTTCCATCTATAAGTAAATTATCTTTTCTCCTAAGATGAGCCGATGTAACCCACATTTTAGTTGTGAATTCCCAACCGTGATTTTTTTGTATGTTTTTTAAAATAGTAAACTTCCTAGAAAGTAATATATTTTCTTTTACCGGAAGAGGAAGAAAGTACTTTAGTAGAGTTTCAAATTTTAACAGTTCCTGTTTCCCACTATGCTCTGAAAATTTGTAGGGCGGTTTATGAATACCCTCTGATTTTAGAATCTGTGGGCGAAGGCATCTGTTTTAGTTACAGAGTTTATTTCCATGCCCTTAATAGGAGATGGCAGTCTTCAATGGGGTGTTCATACATTGGTCATGAGATATGGCTTTTTCAATGAAAAGACATCTATGAGATAGAAAACCTTTGCAGGAAAGAGAGTAAAAGCCAGATTTTATTTTTAATTGCCTTACATTAGGTAATAACAACTTCCTTTTAAACGCCCTCTTTTTAATTACCAAAATACCACTGTTAATTCAAATAAAGTCAGATTGAAAAATAGGTTAAAAGATATCTCTCTATATAAAAGAAATATCATAATTCCTAGTTGGTAGTACATAGTCATGAAGAAACTAACCAGCAAAGAGTAAACGTAATGGTAAGAATGAAAGAGTTGCAGGGAAACAATTTATCCAGTGACTCTCCAAAATCATCCCACTTCCTCCATTTACATAGCAGATACCGGGTACCATTGAGTTGTGTATGGCCTGTAATAAAACCATCTTTTATTATCAGTAATGTTTTGAACAGAAGCAAAGTAGTTAAACAGTCTCAAGGGTGGGAACATGTGTGTTTGGCATCTTCAAGGCAAGGCTTGAAGACAATTTATTAGAGAAGTTTGAAAGTGGTAGAGTAAAGGAAGCGAAAGAATTAGCCTTAGGAAAACTATGGTAGATAGCCATGGGAAATGATCTCAAAACTACCTCCTGCTCTGATTTTTACTGTAAATTCATTTATTTTCCAAACATGGTCAGAGGGATACAAATGTAATCCTAGATAGTGAAAGAGGATGCTAGAAAGTTTTTAGTTAGCTGCTGTTGAGGGCCCAGATAGAACAAAATTAGAAGAAATGGTAGTACAACTGTCTATATAAAATTTTTAAAATATTCAGAAAAGATGGGGATATTGTACCTTTGAAAAAATTGTCTGACTTAACCTGGATTGGTTGGTTGATTGTTTCAAGCAGGAGTTAGAGAAAACGGGCTAGAAAAATATGCACATCTGCAGAGAACTACAGGAAAGAATGTGGAGTAAAGGTTGTGCTGTACCTGTGCAGTTACTTAGAATGGAATGCTGTGGAAGCTGATTGCCATGGTAACCAATAATCTTTTTCCTGAATGGGGGAACAGAACAACCATGAGGAAAATGTTTTAAATGAGCTACCTTGTTTTGTGACTGTTATGGTGCCAGCTAAAACAAAAACAACCCACAAGATATTTAGGACAGTCATTCTTATGGAAGGAAATGTCTTTATTTTCAGAGAGACAAGGCTGAGGCAGAAATTCTGGAGTATTTCAAAGAGAGATGGGGCTTTAAGATGGCAATTGCAAACTCTCTGAAGCAGAACATAATGGATAAATATTATGTTTAGGGCTAAAGCAGGCAGAAGCAAGACCTAGAACCCGTGTTAAAGTTTTTCCCAAGCATAAGAATCAGAAATAAATGAAGATTCTCAACACTTGAGAGTTTCAGCCAAAATATTTCATGAATTATTTATGAGGCTTTTTTTTTTCATCTTGTTCTAAATTTTAATTTCTCTAAATATTAAATGGAAATGGTAAATGTTTCTGTATTAGTTAGGATTCTCTAGAGAAACAGAACCAATAGGGTATATATAGGGAGAATGATAGGCAGGTAAGTAGATGATTGGCAGATACGTAGATAGATGTGAGATTTATTGGGGGACGTGGCTCATGTGATATATGGAGGCCAAGAAATCAATGTCTGAAGCTGGAGAACTAGGGAAGCTGGCAGCATAATTCAGTCTCAGCCTACAAGGCCTGAGAACCAGGGAAACCAATGTTGTAACACTCAGCTCAAGGCTGAAGGCCGGAGAACTTGGAGTTCTGATGTCCAAGAACAGGAGAAAACAGATACCCCAGCTCCAGAAGAGAGAGATAATTTGCTTTTCCTCTGACTTTTTGTTCTACCTAGGTACTCAGCAGATTGGACAGTGCCCACCTACATTGGTGAGGGTGGATCTTCTGTACTCAGTCCACAGATTCAAATGCCATTCTCTTCTAGAACCACCCTCAGACACACCCAGAAATAATACTTTACCCACTACTTATGTATCTTTTAAGCCAGTCAAGTAGATACCCAAAATAAACCATCATATCTGTAGTCAATATTTATTCTATTATTATTATTATTATTATTATTATTTTGAGATAGAGTCTCGCTCTGTCGCCCAGGCTGGAGTACAGTGGCACGATCTCGGCTCACTGCAACCTCCGCCTCCTGGGTTCAAGCAGTTCTCTGTCTCAGCCTCCCTGGTAGCTGGGATTACAGGCACCCACCACCACGCCCAGCTAATTTTTGTATTTTTAGTAGAGACAGGGTTTTACCATCTTGGCCAGGCTGGTCTTGAACTCCTGACCTCAGGTGATCCACCTGCCTCGGCTTCCCAAAGTGCGGGGATTACAGGCGTGAGACGCTGCACCTGGCCTATTCTATTATTTTTAATAACGAATCATATATTTTTATCATATATATCAGCGGTCCCCAACCTTTTGGCACCAGAGACCACTTTTGTGGAAGACAATTTTTCCCCTCGGTAGGGTGGGGGAGATGGTTTCAGGATGAAACCGTTCCACCTCAGGTCGTCAGGCGTTAGTTAGACTCTCATAGGAAGCGCACAACCTAGATCCCTTGAATGAATGAATGAATGAACTTGCATGTGCAGTTCACAATGGGGTTCATGCTGCTGTGAGAAAGAACCCTGAACGGTCATGCTCCTAAGATTCACGCTACTGATCAGACAGGAGGTAGGAGGTGGAGCTCAGGCAGTAATGCTCACTCACCTGCCACTCACCTCCTGCTGTGCTGCCTTGTTCCTCACAGGCCACAGACCCATATCAGTCTGTGGCCCAGGGGTTAGGGACCCCTAATATATATGATGGCAATACATGATAAAAATATAGTTTTCCTATTTTGATTAGGTCATCTTCTAAAATCTCTTACACTTAGAATAAAATCCAAACTCCATGCCTCGACCTAAGAGGTACTGCATGATCTGGCCCCTGCTCACCTCTCTTACCTTGGTTTCCATTTCCCCCTCCATTGCTTGTGTGTGGGATGGTGCATTGTCAACTGCATGAGCAAAAACTCCAGGTAATGGTGACTTAACCTATAAGGTCATTTTTTAATTTGCTTATTAAAAAGAAGTCTGGAGGTAGGTGGTCTTAACAGTTGATTTGGAAAGTCCAAGGTGTCATTAGAGTCTTTCCATCCTTTTATTTTGCTATCTTCATGTGTTGTCTTTTAAACCTGGATTGCTGTCCCTTTCTTTTTTAGAAGATTATTGTATTTCCAGGCATCACATTCAAAGAACACCCAAAGCAGGCAGGGAAGGAAGGAGACTGAGTTCTTTTCTCTTTTATGGCTGCTTTTCTTTCTTTTTTTTTTTTTTTTTTTTTTTTTT
>NW_016805021.1:928243-935544 GCF_001698545.2 Rhinopithecus bieti
TACCATGGAGAAAACTCTGAAGGGACCTCAAGAAAATTCTTTCTCATGTCTTGTTGGCCAGAATTAGATTACATGCTCATCCCTAAATCAGTGATTGATAGTTTGGAACTGGATTTTCATGATTGGCTTAGACAAATGGTGGTTCACCCCTTGAGTCTGCCTATTGCGACTGAACCAAATTAAAACTCTCAGCATGGAAGAAAGACCAGTGGCCATTGGGCAAACAAACCACATATTTGCCACGCAGCCTGAAGCCACTCATATTCCTGCTGATCTTCAAGTATGACAAGCTTGCTCCAAATGCAGGGCCTTTGCACTGTTTTTGTTCCTTCTGCCTGGAACGCGTATGTCCAAGACCTTCACGTAGTGTGGTCCTCCTCATCATTCAATTCTGTGCTCAAATTACATCTCTTGAAAAAGATCCTCTTTATAAAATATCTGTACATCCATAGCCATTAATCTTCCACTTAATTTCCTTTATTTTCTTCATAGCATATTCAACACTGTCTAAAATAGTATTATA
Source organism: Rhinopithecus bieti (assembly GCF_001698545.2). Classification (NCBI taxonomy): domain Eukaryota; kingdom Metazoa; phylum Chordata; class Mammalia; order Primates; family Cercopithecidae; genus Rhinopithecus; species Rhinopithecus bieti. The sequence continues at coordinate 928,767 of NW_016805021.1, forward strand.
TATCAGTGTACTCGTAGAATAGAGCCCCATGAAGAAGAACTTTGCCTACCTTGTTTACTTTCCTGTCTATAATAGCAAGACAATGTCTAGCACAGAGTGGGTGCTCAATAAATGATTATTGAATGAATGGATTTGCTAGGACTTTCGGTTATCCTTAGGTAGAAAGTACTTAAGTCAGGATTCTTTTTTTTTTTTTGAGACAGAGTCTTGCTCTTTAGCCCAGGCTGGAATGAAGTGGCCTGATCTCAGCTCACTGCAACTTCCGCCCCCAGCTCACTGCAATCTCCGCCCCCTGGGTTCAAGCCCTTCTCCTGCCTCAGTCTCCCGAGTAGCTGGGATTACAGGCACCTGCTGCCACGCCCAGCTAATTTTTTGTATTTTTAGTAGAGACGGGGTTTCACCATGTTGGCCAGGCTGGTCTCAAACTCCTGACCTGAGATGATTCACCCACCTCGGCCTCCCAAAGTTCTAGGATTACAGGTGTGAGCCACAGCACCCAGCCTAGTCAGGGTTCTTAACAAGTTAGCTGGAGCAAACAACAGCATCTGCTCTAACTAGAACACAGGGACTTGGTAGGGTGGTATACATAACTCATAGAATCATTGGGAGGGCTGGGGAATCCTCACGCTGAAGTCCCCGGAACAAGAACTTGTAGGAAACAGAACATTCAAATTAGGTATTTTGAGTTGTGCTTAATAAAAAATACTACTTTTTTTTTTTTTTTCCAGAGACAGGATCTCGCTCTGTTACCCAAGTTGGAGTGCAGTGGCATAATCACAGCTCACTGCAGCCTCAGCCTCCCAGGGTCAAGTGATCTTCCTGCCTTAGTCTCCCAAGTAGCTGGGACTACAGGCACATGCCAATACGGCAACTAATGTTTGTATTTTTTGTGGAGATGGCGTCTCACTATATGCCCAGACTGGCTCAAATTCCTGGGCCCAAGCAGTCCTTCCGCCTCGGCCTCCCAAAGTATTAGGATTACAGGTGTGAGCCGCTATGCCCAGCAAAATGCTACTCTTTACAAAGGTGGGGCACAGTATAGGAAAACCATAAGAGAGAGGACAGTGGCTGGCATAGCAGCACAGACTATCCCATCTGTGCCTGAAAGGACAGGAAGAAAGAGCAATGCAAGGAACCTGGAGGCAGAGACGGCTGTGTGGAAAGCGTTGTCTGAAGTAGCTATATCCTTTGCTTAAAGGTCACAGCCAGCTCACAGAGACCCCACAATGAGGCAGCCCAGGAAATGAATAACTCAACTTTACTCTCCTTCCCACCCCACCTGCCATCTCCTGTTGCATTCCTCCTTCTAAAGCTGACATACAGGAAGCTGGGCAGAGAAGCCCAATGATGTAGTCCACGTCATCCTGGGGCAAGGAGCAGGAAAAAGAAGGCTCAAAGATGGATCTGGAGAGGCAAACTAAAGACACCCAGCCCAAATTCTGTTCAGCTATCAGATTAGCAGTTATTTTAAAGTTTGGCATATGGGAAAACAAGCACTACCACACAGTTAGTAGGAGTGCAAGGTATATCCTTAAAGACATATATAAATTTTGACACAGCAGTTTCACTTTAAGGAATTTATCCTACAGATACTCTTTTTCAAGTGTTCAAATAAACGTAGATTTTTTTGTATTGCTTTAAAATGAAAAAAGGGAGAAGAGACAACCTGTATGTCTATCAACAGAGGACTGATACAATCATATAATAAAATACTATGCAGCTATTTAAAAGAATGAGGTAGATCTATAGTTCTGATATGGAAAGATGCCTAATACAGAAAAAAATTCTGGATGGATATAATAAACTGAATTGTGGTTAACTTGAGAGAGTGCCATTGTAAATTTGAGATTTAAAGAGGAGAGGAGGATTTTAAAAGATTTCTGTAACACCATTTGTATTGTTTGCATTTTTTATCATGATTATATATTATTGTAATAATACAAAACCAAACCATATTATTTTGAAAATATTAAAAATACACAAATATGTTTAAAATTCAATTGTGGGAGAACCAAAAAAGACGTTAATATACTCTTAATTGTCCTATCTTTCTCTCCTTTATATCTTTTTTGTTAGAAAATACTGTAAGTTGGCTGGGCACGGTGGCTCACACCTGTAATCCCAGCACTTTGGGAGGCCGAGGCAGGCGGATCACCTGAGGTCAGGAGTTCGAGATCAGCCTGATCAACATGGAGAAACCCTGTCTCTATTGCATCATGAATAGTGGGATACCCTGTTGCTGAAGAGTCAATTCTATGAGGCTGCTAAGCAGTTTTAACAGTTGTATGCTAGAAGGGAAAGGAAGTGTTGTATAAAACAGAATTTGGTCAACCTTTGTATTCATTGTGGGTCCTTAGACCATACCTGAGTTTATGCTAATGAAATTACTCAACACAGGGGTAGGCCATACCAGAAATGCTAGGCATGTGATTAGAGGATGAGGGCTTTGAGTAAGACATTATTAGCTCAACCTCTGAGAAGGAGAAAGGGACTAGGGATTGAGTTCAGTTACATGGCGAGTGAATCAATCCGTGATCCCTATTTAAGGAACCAGCAATAAGACTCTGGACACTGAGGCTCAGGTGGACTTCCCTAGTGAGTAGTCATACACTTGTGTGCCAGGAAAGTGTCCTGAGGACACGGAAGCTTCACATTTGGGATCCTCCCAGACCTTACCCTATATATCTTTTTAGTTGTCTGTTCCTGATTTGTGTCTTTTTTTTTTTTTCTTTTTGAGACATAGTCTTACTCTGTCACCGGGCTGGAGTGCAGTGGCACGATCTCAGCTCACTGCAACCTCCACTTACTTCCTGGGTTCAAGCTGTTCTGCCTCAGCCTCCCGAGAAACTGGGTCTATAGGCACGTGCCACCATGCCCAGCTAATTTTTGTATTTTTAGTAGAGACGGGATTTCACCCTGTTGGCCAGGATGGCCTCCATCTCCTGACCTTGTGATCCACCCGCCTCGGCCTCCCAAAGCACTGGGATTACAAGTATGAGCCACTGTGCGTGGCCTTGCGTCCTTTATAATAAAACTATATCATAGTTTTATTATAAAAGTGCTATCATAAGTATAGCACTTTCCTCAGTTCTATGAATTATTCTAGCAAGTTATTTAATGGGAGGGGATGGTGTGAACCCCTGAGTTTGTAGCCAGTTGATCAGAAACGTAAGTAACCTGGAAACTCCTGATCTTGTGGCTGGTATGTGAAGTGAAGTCAGTCTTGTGGGAGACTGCCCTTAGCCTGTGAAACATTACCTAACTCCAAATAGGTAGCATGATAATTGCACTGCAGAAGGAAAATCCACATACCTCCTCAGAACCCAAGAGACAATGAGAAACTGTCTCATGACACCCTCCTGAAAGATAGGAAGGCAAGTGAGAAATTGCCTTGAAGCAACTCCTCCCAGGTCTCCCTTGGTCTCATGTTCCAGGAGGATCACAAGAAATTCTGCAAAAATTTATGTCAGCTACAGTTAAGGCTTGCATGAAAAAAGGTCTGGAAATATGTTTGCCAAAGTAATGGGCTGGGCACAATGGCTCATGCCTGTAATCCCGGCACTTTGCAAGGCCAAGGCAGGAGGACTGCTTGAGTCCAGGAGTTCAAGACAAACCTGGCCAACACAGAGGGACCCTGTCTCTACAATAAATAAAAAACAAATTAGCTGGATGTGGTGTTGAGCACCTATATAGTTCTAGCTACTCAGGAGTCTGAGACAGGAGGATTGCTTGAGCCCAGGAGTTCAAGACTGCAGTGAGCTATGATCATGCCTCTGCACCCCATATTGGGCAACAAAGCAAGATCACATCTCTAAAAACAAACAAAAAAAAACAAAGTGATGGTAGTTGTCACTGGGTCATGGAATCCGAAGACTTTGGCTTGCTTTTTGCTACCTTTCTTCATTATACTTTATAGAGGCAATTTAGGGTGTGGTTAAGTATAGACTCTGGGGACATCCTGCCTAGGTTTGAATTTCAGCTCTGTCATTTAGTAACTTCATGTTCTTGATACTGATCCACTAACCTGCCCTTTCAATCCAAGGGCTCAGCCAGCTCCAGTCTCTCCTAGGAGTGCATTCACCTCTTTTATTAATACCTTCTTCATCTACAAGAACGTCATGTGGAACTATCATTTTCCTTCCTGAAATGAAGATTTAATATGTCCATGATAATGCCCTAATTTATCATCTTTGTTTTTCCATTAAATTTTAAATAACCCAATGAATAACAAGAAAAAAAAAAATTCTAGCTTGCCATGATTAGTTTCTTGGCAAACCAAGACTTCAAGCAAATTACTTAGCCTCTTGATGCCTAAGCTTTCTTATTTGTAAAATGGAGAATAAATAATAGTCCTTACCTCATACAGTTGTGAGGATTAAGTGAATGAAAACAAACAAAACCCTTGGAACGGTGCCTGGTACACAAAAGCACTCATATATGTTAGCTATTTTAAGACTTTTATATGTTATTTGATTTGTATACAGTGACTACATGTTACTGTAAACCAAATTAAAACATACAAAAATATCAAATTTTCTGTTTATATCTCATTAATTTACATTTTTCAATTCACAACTAGACTAATTAGCCACTTCTTTTTTTGAGACAGAGTTTTGCTCTTGTTGCCCAGGGTGGAGTGCAGGGGCACAATCTTGGCTCACTGCAGCCTCCGCCTCCCGGGTTCAAGCAATTCTCCTGACTCACCCTCCTGAGTAGCTGGGATTATAGGCACGTGCCACCACACCCAGCTAATTTTATTGTATTTTTAGTAGAGACTGGGTTTCATCATGTTGCCCAGGCTGGTCTTGATCTCCTGACCTCAGGTGATCCACCTGCGTTGGTCTCCCAAAGTGCAGGGATTACAGGCGTGAGCTACCGCGCCCAACCAATTAGCCACATTTTTGCTTATCATCATAACATTTCATAGTCGCCATGTAGAGAAATGGGATAAGTTTAAGCTAGAGAAAGCATTTGAAAACTGAGATGAATATCTTAGATGAATATATACATATAACTTTACTAAAAATTCTTTCACCACCACCTGCAAAATAAACCAAAGTTAACATTTTAGTCTTATATGTATTTAAAGGAAGTGCATTAAAACGTTCATTATATTTTATCTCTGGTTAATGAAATGTTGTATACTTTTTCTTTATACATTTATACATATTGTAAATTCTTTCAAGTGAGCATGTATTACTTTTGGAATCAGAAAAAAATGTTATTTTAAAGGTAAAATTATTGTTATCAGAGTTCTTTTGAACTGTGCAAAGAAAGAAACATAAAATATTTGAGGTTCCAGTAACATGAGAGATTACTTTTGAAACATTCTGAAATTATATTTTCTATTGGTTTTTAACAAGATTTACAACCTACTCAAAATGCAGTAGAGTGGGCATCACAAAGCAAATTTATTTGAAAGCACCAGACCCAGTACATGAATAGTCATGACATTCAGCAACATGTCCCTATTGAAAAACAATTTTAGAATCTATAATGTTGGTTGTTGTACTAACAGGGTAAGCTGCATGTAGAATAAAATGAAAAATAAAAGTAGTGATTAAAGATAATTAGAGATTAAAAAAGAAAATATTTTAATGAAACTGCCCTTTGTAATGTTAATACTAATCACACTCAAATACAAACATGAACTTTGAGAATAGCAGTAAATTCTTATATAGGGCTATTAAGAACATGAATTTTGGAATCAGATGGATTTTGAGTTTGAGTCCTCTTGGCCCAGCCAGGTAGCATGGGATGTGTTATTTAAACACATCATCTCTAAGCCTCAGTCTCCCAGATTCTAAGATGTGAATACTGATAGTACCTGAAGGATTTATTGTAATAATTAAATGAAATATTTACTAAGCAAATGCTTAGTAAATGCACTCTTTACATATGAAAGACAGAGTCTTGCTCTGACGTCCAGGCTGGAGAGCAGTGGCGCAAGCTCTGCTTACTGCAAGCTCTGCCTCCTGGGTTCACGCCATTCTCCTCCCTCAGCCTCCCGAGTAGCTGGGACCACAGGCACCCACCACCACGCCCGGCTAATTTTTTGTATTTTTAGTAGAGATGGGGTTTCACTGCGTTAGCCAGGATGGTCTTGCTCTTCTCACCTCGTGATACGCCTGCCTCGGCCTCCCAAAGTGCTGGGATTACAGGTGTGGGCCACCACGCCCGGACTTCTGTTTCTTTTACTGATGTGAAAATTAGTTTTCACGATATTGATTCTTCCTATCCATGAGCATGGTATGTTCTTCCATTTGTTAATGTACTCTTTTATTTCACTGAGCAGTGGTTTGTAGTTCTCCTTGAAGAGGTCCTTTACATCCCTTGTAAGTTGGATTCCTAGGTATTTTATTGTCTTTGAAGCAATTGTGAATGGAAGTTCATCATGATTTGGCTCTCTGTTTGTCTGTTACTGGTGTATAAGAATGCTTGTGATTTTTGCACATTGATTTTGTATCCTGAGACTTTGCTGAAGTTGCTTATCAGCTTAAGGAGATTTTGGGCTGAGACAATGGGGTTTTCTAAATATACAATCATGTCATCTGCAAACAGGGACAATTTGACTTCTTCTTTTCCTAACTGGATACCCTTGATTTCTTTCTCTTGCCTGATTGCCCTAGCCAGAACTTCCAACACTATGTTGAATAGGAGTGGTGAGAGAGGGCATCCCTGTCTTGTGCCAGTTTTCAAAGGGAATTTTTCCAGTTTTTGCCCATTCAGTATGATATTAGCTGTGGGTTTGTCATAAATAGCTCTTATTATTTTGAGG
>NW_016805021.1:936538-942134 GCF_001698545.2 Rhinopithecus bieti
AAAAAAAAAAAAAAAGAAAAAAAAGAAAAAGAAAAAACAATTAGTAAGTCACTGAAAAAGAAAATTAGTTGCATTTTTTTCTATTCCTTGTATTACCTTACAATCAGCTACTTAAGAGGAACTATAAAATGAAAAGGGAACATTCGACTATGTAAGAATTAGGGAAACTGGCTCTCTCTTCCACCACCCAAGATGCCAAAAGGAACAAAGGCCAAGGGGAAGAAGGTGGCTCCAGCCCCTGCTGTCATGAAGAATCAGGAATCCCAGAAAGTGGTGAATCCCCTGGTTTGAGAAAAGGCCTAAAAATTTTGGCATTGGACAGGACATCCAGCCCAAAAGAGACCTCACCTGCTTTGTGAAATGGCCTTGCTGTATCACGTTGCCGTGGCAGAGAGCCATCCTCTATAAGCGGCTTAAAGTGCCTCCTGCGATTAACCAGTTCTTTCAGGCTCTGAACCACCAAACAGCTACTCAGCTGCTTAAGCTGGCCCACAAGTACAGGACAGAGACAAAGCAAGGAGAAGAAGCAGAGGCTGTTGGCATGACTGAGAAGAAAGCTGCCAGCAAAGGGGATGTCCCCATTAAGAGACTACCTGGCCTTTGAGCAGGAGTTAAGACCGTCAAACCTTGGTGGAGAACAAGAAAGCTCAGCTGCTGGTGATTGCACACAATGTGTGGCACACAATGTCTGGTTGTCTTCCTGCCTGCCCTGTGTTGTAAAATGGGGGTCACTTACTACATTATCAAGAGGGAAGCAAGACTGGGACGTCTAGTCCACAGGAAGAACTGGATCATTGTCACCTTCACACAAGTTGATGTGGAAGACAAAGGAGCTTTGGCTACGCGGGTGGAAGCTATCAGGGCTAATTACAACAACATATATGATGAGATCCGAGACAATGTCCTGGGTCCCAAGTCTGTGGCTCACATTGCCAAGCTCAAAAAGGCGAAGGCTAAAGAACTTGCATCAAACTGGGTTGAATATACACTGTTGAGTTTTCTATATATAAAAATAATTACAGTAATGCAAATTTTCCTTTAAAAAAAAAGAATTAGGGAAACCAACTTCAAATTTCTGAAATGTATTCTTTTAAAGCATCTGAAACCTGTGTGTTTTTTACACAGAGGCATACATGCCAACTCTGATCTTATCCAGTGTAAAAGGAAAGCAAAACAGAGACCCTAGCATACAAACAGAAAATATTTTTTACTTCATGTTCAGTGATCTCTGGATCCTTCTGAACTAAGCTACATTTTGGTCTTTTTCATCTATAAACGGGAGTGCAGATTATCATTGAAAATTGATTATTATCATTGAAAATTGTACCTAACTACAATTTTTAGCTAAACCTCCACAAGGCATTTACCCTTAAGGGAAAAGTCTGTCTTCATAGTTCTTCTGCCCTACCCAAAACCTACTTTAGAATGAACACCGAGGCTTCAGTTACATGGAGCTTTCCTTTTGCTCATGGCACTCCCTTAACTAACAGCATCTCCCTGCGATCCCTTTATTTGAAAGGGGAATCAACACTCCTGGACATTTAGTGTAAAACAATGGAAGCTGCTACCTTTCTGTCTACTTACCCGAACTTCAGGGTTTTCCTATTTTCCTGTCATTTCCCCCATTGCTATTGTAGGCATTCTCTACTTAGAAGAAGTCACATCATCTATGACCCTGGGTATTCTGGCCTCCAGATTTTAATATATTTTAAATATACACAAATTTTAAATATATTTGTCCCAGCAGAGGGATCTTCGAAACTCTGCTCTTTAGGCTTCTCCAAATTAGGATGTATTTATTGATTCATATACTCTTTCTTCATTTTAAACCAGCTCCCATCCCTATATATATATATATATAAATTTTTTTTGAGACAAGATGTGGCTCTGTTGCCCAGGCTGGAGTGCAGTGGCACAATCTTGGCTCACTGCCACCTCTGCCTCCCAGGCTCAAGCCATCCTCCCACCTCAGCCTCCCCAGTAGCTGAGACTACAGGCGCGCACCACCATGCCCGGCCAATTTTTGTATTTTTTGTATAGACGGGTTTTCGCCATGTTGGCCAGGCTCGTCTGAAACTTGTGGGCTCAAGCGATCTGCCTGCCTCGGCCTCTCAAAATACTGGGATTACAGGTGTAAGCCACTGCACTTGTCTCATGTATTTTATTAAAGTGCTGCCAATCCAAGGAAACCCAATTTAAAAAATTCTTATTTAAGGGAGGCTGAGGCAGGAGAATCGCTTGAACCCGGGAGGCGGAGGTTGCAGGGAGCCGAGACTGTGCCATTGCACTCCAGCCTGGATGACAGAGCAGGACTCCGTCTCGAAAGAAAAAACAAACAAACAAAAACTTATTTAAGAATAGGAAATATCTCTGCATAGAAAGATTTTTGAGAAGTCTTATGTCTGTAAAGTGGATTTGCTGGTTTCCCCTTTGCCACAATAGTCATTATTTCCCTAAAGAGCTCACAATATTTATACATGAACTTCCTTTATAAGCTATGGTGCCTTTTCCCCAGTAGGTTGTTTTTACATTTTTCAGTGATCCTACCATTTAATTACAGATTCAACTAGTTTGTCCAGTATCGTGTGATATTCACTATGTGTATGTTTCCACAGCTATGCTTGCAACTCGTCTTTCAGATAGAATTCAGATAGGCAATTCATCAGTCCCCTGGAAAATTTGCCATAACACAACTTTGCTAGCAATTGCACAACGTTACCCTTGATATTCTTTAAAATCCTAGGTAGAACAAATTCTGTTGATTTATCTCTTTCTGGTGTGTTAGCTAGGTCCTGGGCATTTCCTACTATTCATTCGTAAGAAAAATACCACCTTATATTTGTATAGTGCTTTATGCTTTCCAGTTATTTTCAGCTTTTCACTGGGTAAAATAATATCAATCTCTGTGAATCAAAAGGTAATTATTTTCCCTACAAACCTAAAACTGCTCTAAAAAGTGAAATCTAGCTGGGCACGGTGGCTCACGCCTGTAATCCCAACACTTTTGGGGAGGCCAAGGTAGGTGGATCACCTGAGGTCAGGATTTTGAGACCAGCCTGGCCAACATGGTGAAACTCTGTCTCTACTGAAAATAAAAAATTAGCCAGGCGTGGTGGTGGGCACCTGTAATCCCAGCTACTTGGGAGGCTGAGGCAGGAGAATTGCTTGAACCCGGGAGGTGGAGGTTGCAGTGAGCAGAGATCGTGAGATTGCACCACTGCACTCCAGTCTGGACGACAGAGCAAGACTTCATCTAAAAAAAAAAATGATATGCCAAGCATTATGCTAATGTATATTTCCTCACTCAACCCATAACAACCCTAATGGGATAGGTATTCTGTATTCATGCCATCTTTATAGGGAAGGAAAAGGAAGCTGAGCAGGAATTTGTCATTTGCCTAAAATCCACCTGCATTTGAACCTAAATCTGCCTAATTCCAAACCTTTGCCCTTAACCTCTATGCCCTTTTGCCATTTAATTAGAGCTAAATCAAGCATTTCTAGGACTATGGGTAGCTGGATTAGGATTCAGACTGTCTGCATTCTGGTCTGGCACTGCCACAACCATTTGATCAAGGGCAGGTGAATTAACTGGTGAGAACCTGTTTCTTTATATGTTAAATGAGATGATAGATTACAAGACTTTAATATTTTCTATTCTGTGATTTTATTTATGTAAATATTCACTAACCACCATATTATGAATAGGCACAAAACCAAAGTAAAAGACATTAAATTTAAATTTAAAATAAATTTTAACAGAAGGTACATGTTTGTTTTATTGTTTTACTTTACAGCCAAAAGCAAACCAAAACACCAGAGATGCTCATTTAAGCAGTAGGGCCCTAACTTTTGAGTGTGATGGCAGTTACGTCTGTAAATGAATTTTATTCATTGCTGTGATGGATAGATATATATGTTCACTTCCTGCAAAAATTGAAACAATGTTAACAGTATTTAATCTATTTATTCAGAGTGTATTCAGAGAGATTTAATGAAGAAATTAACACCGTGTCAGATGGGATGGGGCAGATCAATGTCCTATAATTGTGGGGACTAAATTTGGCTAAGTCAGATTTAGTTTTTCTCAGATAATTTTAGGGTTGCCAGGCTTTCCTTATTCTGTACATAATGATCCAGCCTTTTCTTGCCCCTGTTTATAATGGAAACCTTCTATGCTGGTTATTTTGCCAATGCTGCCCAGTCCTTCCCTTTCCTCTCCACCTGCATCTCTTCTTCCCCCTTCTGTGCCCTGGACTGTGCCTCAGAAGGCTGAAATGTGCTAACTGTGTCTCCATAAGTCTGTTTGAATTGAAACACACAGGGGATCTGAGAGTGTAAAGTCGGCATGTCTTCCCTGCCCCCACTTTGGCACCCCATCTCTCACAGTAGCCGCATCACTCCCCAACCACACTGGTCTTCTTCCCCAGCTCCAGCTTCTACTGGGCCCTGCTAACTACTCTATTTTCTTTGTTTCTACAGCCCCAGGGGGAAAGTGGTTTTCCCTCTGAAGGTGGTCCCTGGGTATCTCACCGTATTTTGTCTCTTCTTAACCTTGCTTATGTATGTTTGAGTAGTCTTTTCATTAAAGTCTCTTCATTTGAACCATCTAGATGAATTTTGTTTCTTCCCCAGGATCCCAACTAATTCACTATCACTTACCTAAAACTCATTGAATTGGAATTTAAGCACCTCATCCCAAAGATGACATTGACTTCAATCAATGAGTACATGTTGAGCATCTTGATGTGCTTAAGGGTGTAACAAGAGCTATGACAGGTACAAGAGTCATTTGAGGCTAGCCCAAGTGCGGTGGTGTCTACAACAAATTGATCACAGTTAGTGGCAGGTTTCTTTGTTTCTTTTCTACTCCCATTGCTTCACATGACTAGCCTTAAGAAAAAAAGTCATTTGTGTGGCGTTCTTGCCCTTGAGAAGTTTATACTTTAGTTAGGAAGTCCATGATCAACACATTAAACTATTAACATGTAACATAGCACTTCAAATCTTATAGGTAGCTCATAGGACTAGGCAGGTGAAAGCAGATAAAATTATCTTAGGAAATGCTCACTTTCCATGCCCAGTTAATTTTTTATACTTTTAGTAGAGACAGGATTTTACCATGATGGCCAAGCTGGTTTTGAACTCCTGACCTCAAGTGATCCTCCTGCCTCGGCCTCCCAAAATGCTAGGATTACAGATGTGAGCTACCACGTCTGGCCATGTATTTTTTTTTTTTTTTTTTAAAGGAAGGAAAATAAAAGTCAAAGGAAACAGAAGAACAAGTCAAAGGAGCCAATTTGGGAGATTTTAAGCTTTTCTTTTCTTTTCTTTTCATTTTGAGACAAGGTCTCGCTCTTTTGCCCTGCCTGAAGTGCCTGCATTTTAAAATTATCTGAATTGGAATTTTTTAATTTATCAGACTTATAAAATGTATTATTGTGAACTAGAAAGTATTAATGAAAGCTGGGCATGGCAGCTCACTCCTACAATCCTAGCGCTTTGGGAAGCCATGGCAGGAGGATAGCTTGAGGCCAGGAGTTTAAGACCAGCCTGGGCAACATAGCAAGACTCCTGTCTCTACAAAAAAAAAAAA
>NW_016805021.1:942163-947461 GCF_001698545.2 Rhinopithecus bieti
TTTTTTTTTTTTTTTTTTAAAGGAAGGAAGAATAGAAGTCAAAGGAAACAGAAGAACAAGTCAAAGGAGCCAATTTGGGAGATTTTAAGCTTTTCTTTTCTTTTCTTTTCATTTTGAGACAAGGTCTCGCTCTTTTGCCCTGCCTGAAGTGCCTGCATTTTAAAATTATCTGAATTGGAATTTTTTAATTTATCAGACTTATAAAATGTATTATTGTGAACTAGAAAGTATTAATGAAAGCTGGGCATGGCAGCTCACTCCTACAATCCTAGCGCTTTGGGAAGCCATGGCAGGAGGATAGCTTGAGGCCAGGAGTTTAAGACCAGCCTGGGCAACATAGCAAGACTCCTGTCTCTACAAAAAAAAAAAGTATTAGAGAAATTTCAACCAATTGTGAAATATTTATGCTCAAAATACCCTGAGTCAGTGAAATGTGTCCAAAGGTACATGCTGTATAAATATCATGAGGGCCAGTAGGTCATTCTTGTGTACAGAAGGGGAATTCATTTGTCAAACAAGAAGAACAGGGCATTTGCCGTTGATCAATCTGGAACTATCTACCATTCCCATACACTACTTGAGTAAGAAACTGATCAACTAATGACTCTTGTTTTCAATGGGAGTATTTTGATAGGCCCAGAGATATGTATTAAAACCCAAGCTTGTTAGTCAGTGTGTCTCCCCATTTGGGTCAGAGAGAAGGCCCTAGGGATGTGAGAATGGGCAAGGCATATGCTACACTCTGGTGTCTAATATGATTATTGCAACCCAATAAACATGTTACTGTTTTAAAAGCTTGGTTTCAAGAGTACAAATTTGATATAAGTTGGGAATGGAAAGACATCAGAATGTGCAGAAAGGTGTTGAGTTATCTCTGCCTGTGTACCGACAACAGTGGGGCTCTCTGTCGTAGGAGGGAAGCCTTTATGTGGTGTGACTTGGGGGTTTGCTCTCAAAACTTGATTAGAATTCAGATAGGTCAGACAGAAGGATTTGAAAGACAGCAACAATATAAGGAAAGGCAGAGAGGTGAGAATGAGCTAGGTATTACACACAGGACACTGAAGAGACCAGACAGTGAAGACTTGACAGCCAAGAACAATTTGAGCAATACAAAGTACTATTGGACAGATGGGATAAGGGCAGATCAACTTCCTATAATTCTACTGATGGAAAGGAACAGAGCATTAGAATTTCAAAGTCCTAGCAATGTAATTTCTCTGTAAGTAATATAACTCATTTTAAAACATTGATGTAGCCACTCTGTAGGATCATGGTTGCTTAGAAATTGCTATCATATTCAAGCAGAACTTGAAGTGGACTGGATCTCTGCTATGGTTTGAAAATGTGTCCTCTCCAAAACTCATGTTGAAACTTAATCCCCAGTGTGGCAGTGTTGAGAAGCCTTTAAGAGGCGATTGTGTCCTGAGGGCTCTGCTCTCGTGAATGGATTAATGGGTTATCCAGGGTGTGGGACATGTGGCTTTATAAGAAGAGGAAAAGAGACCTGAGTTAGCACACTCAAACCCCTCACCATGTGATGCTCTGTGCCTCCTTGGGACTCTGCAGAGAGTCCCTACCAACAAGAAGGCTCTCACCAGATGTGGCCCCTCAACTTTGGACTGCTTAGCCTCCATAACTATAAGACACAAATTCTTTTTCTTTATAAATTACTCCGTTTCAGATATTCTGTTATAAACAACAGAAAATGAACTTATATAATCTCATAGGATTTCAGATCTGGGAACTGATTTTGAGTTCCTGTACTTGTTAGAGTAGATGTAGGGAGAGAGGAAATTCAGAAGTGCATTCTCAGCTAAACTGAGGGTATGGATAGATTTACTAATGAGACAAAGTAAATTTGCAGCTATGGAAACAATAGTGTCATTCAAGATTGCTTCCTTTCTCAAAGTGGGAGGCAATAGGACAATGATTTTCTCTTCCTGTATAGGAGCCTACTTCCTACCGGGAGTGGGGGAAATGAGAGAAGCATCACCATTTATTACACGCCCAATCATTACAGGCACTGTTTAAAGGAAGGATCATAGGGATACAGAAATAATAACGGGTGGGGATAGAAATTTCCAAGGTCTTAGCAGGCACTGTCCTGTTGGTGCTACATTTCTGTAAACTTTTTTCTTTCCCACCTTTACCCTCTGTTCTTCCAATTCTAAACAAGAAAAAGTGACACTGAAACTCACCAACCTTTAACAACTACTGCAAATACTTGGTTTTGGAGTGGCAATTACTGGAGCACTTACCTGAAAAATGCCTGCTGAGCCTAATCTCTAGATATCAGAGAATTAAATAAAACGCTTGAAAACTCAACAGTAATTTAGCAACATCAGTTATTGAAGTGACGCAGAAGTGTTTTTTTCACATTAAGTTACCAATGTGATACCACAATCCCATCATGACAGTGGACTTGACCCCTTGAGTTAGCAGAACAAAAGACTTTATATAACTATTTTAGGCAGTGAAAATTTCCAGCTCAGCACCATTTTTTTCCTATAAACCTGTCCTGCATACATCACATTGATGTGAGAGTCAGATGAGATAATTATGTGAAGGTGCTTTGTAAACTGAAGAGCTATATAATGGTCAAGGAATCATTATTACTATCATTCAGTGAATCATAAAAGAACATGTTGGAAAGTCATTTGTAGGACAATATTCTTAAATTCTAGAAAAATGCAGTTATCTTTGAGAACTAAAGATATTGAAGAAAATTTTTGGAATATTTATTACACGTTTCGTAGGCTGGTAAGATGAACTGCTAACAAGAATGAAATACTTAAAACAGTATGGGTTCATTACTTTCCTTTTTAAAGCTTTAAAATACTGTGTTCCACATATATACAGGTATATTTAAAAGGATATTCACAGCAGCATTGGTATGACAAAACAACACAAAGAAACAAATAAAACTAATCTGGAAACAAATGTCCATCATTATGGATTTAAGTTATTATATATATATGTATGTATACATGAATACTATGTGACTAATGAAAAGAATGAAGTAGACTTTATAAGTACTAACATGGAAAGAGACCCAAGAGATACAAGATGATAAACACGATGTGCAAAACAATATGTAATGTATGATGAGTATGTTTCTAAGAGTTATATAACAGTCAAGAAATTAAAAACGTCTATATAAGGATATGTGCTAGTAATCAGGAAAACATTCTTGACGAATATCTGCTATTTCCCTATTAACAACGGCTCTCCACATCACAAAAGTTTAACTTTCTACAATATTTCTGTAATGTTTTAACTTTTTATAACAAGCTTATGTTACTTTCATAAACATAAAAAGTTAAAATTACAAACGATGAAAGACCCATGCTTCAAACAAAACCTAAACACATTAAAGAACAGATATGATTGACTTGCAAAACTCTGGAAAGAAATACTGAAGATTTGAATTGTTAAGGCCAAATAAAGTTTAGTTCGACTTGCTGAGATTGATTTGGAATTGTAAGATTTGAAAAAATGCCTCCAAATATTGATCCCATTGCTCCGAAGCACCAGGCAATAAGTTCAAAATAGTGTTCAGAGTCTCCATGGGGCTGAAACAACTCTTCCTGCTAACATAAGCTGAAAAAAAGATGAGTTTTATCCCTTTGTAAGATGTTTAGCTTTTGTTCGTGACCAACAAATCAAAGGTCCACATGTTTGTTGATGCGCTCTAAGCCCCAGAGAGAAATCTACTAAAATGGCTAGAATGTAGGTTGAATAAGGACAAGTTGGACTTGAATGAAAGATAGAACTGGTAATGACCAAGGCTAGCTTTGCTATTTGCTGTCAGAAGCAAAGCAGATGAGTGTGGATTGTCTGCAAAGGGAGATATTAAAAGATTCAGCCATTTCAAAAACAAATGATTACCTTCCCTTATTTTCCTGCGTTCGTCCATTTCCATACCTGTTAAAAATGTCTGGTTGATGATTGAATGTATATATACAGAGGGCAAAAGAGAGAGGAACTATGATGTTATTAAAATTGTAATGCTACAGACTGTCTAGCAACGTGCAAAACAAATCTGATGCAGAAACATAAAATAATGAAATTTTATTTTGTTAGGATGGTGAGATTATGGGTGACTTTAAAAATTCCCCATTATTGGTCGGGTGCAGTGGCTGTAATCCCAGCACTTTGGGAGGCCGAGGCGGGTGGATCACTTGAGTTCAGGAGTTTGAGGCTAGCCTGGCCAACATGGTGAAACCCTGTCTGTATTAAAAATACAAAATTTAGACAGTCATGGTAGTGTGTGCCTGTAATCCCAGCTACTTGGGAGGCTGAGGCAGGAGAATTGCTTGAACCTGGGAGGTAGAGGCTGCAGTGAGCCAATATAGCACCACTGCACTCCAGACTGGGCAACAGAGTGAGACTCCATCTCAAAAAATAAAATAAGACTGGGTGCCATGGCTCATGCCTATAATCCCAGCACTTTGGGAGGCCGAGGCGGGTGGATCACCTGAGGTTGGGAGTTTGAGACCAGCCTGACCAACAAGGAGAAAGCCCATCTCTACTAAAAATACAAAATTAGCCAGGCGTGGTGGTGCATACCTGTAATCCCAGCTACTTGAGAGGCTGAGACAGGAGAATCGCTTGAATGCGGGAGGTGGAGGTTGCAGTGAACCAAGATTGCACCATTGCACTCCAGCTTGGGCAACAAGAGCGAAACTTGGTCTCAAAATAAATAATAAAAAATAAAATAAAATAAATAAAATAAAATTATTGTTTTAAAATAGAGCAAGCCACACATTTAAAAACAACACAGACTTTTTTTGAGACAAGATGACTCCATGAAAATAATAGCTTCCTTTTTCATCTCAAAGGTTGTACATGAAGAAAAAAATTCTCCAATACTTCATTTGCAAAACCAGTTTGCTTCTAGATTAAATCTTAAAAGTCTTTACAATTAGTTGTAAATGTAGCATAAGAAAAAAAATTGTACTCTAGGTGCAGTGGCTCACACCTGTAATCCCAACACTTTGCGAGGCCAAGGCTGGTGGATCACTTGAGCTCAGAGGTTCGAGACAAGCCTGGGCAACATGGTGAAACCCTGTCTCTACTAAATATACAAAAAATTAGCTGGGTGTGGTGGCACATGCCTGTAGCCTCAGGTACTTGATAGGCTGAGGCTGGAGAATTGCTTGAACCCAGGAGGTAGAGGCTGCAGTGAGCCCAAATCGTGCCACTGTACTCCAACCTGGGCGACAGAGCAAGACACTGTCTCAAAAAGGAAGGAAGGAAGGAAGGAAGGAAGGAAGGAAGGAAGGAAGGAGGGAG
>NW_016805021.1:948866-959793 GCF_001698545.2 Rhinopithecus bieti
TCCCTCCCTCCCTCCCTCCCTCCCTCCCTTCCTTCCTTCCTTCCTTCCTTCCTTCCTTTCTTCCTTCCTTCTTTTCTTTTTTGAGACAGGATTTTGGTCTGTCGCCCAGGCTGGAGTGCAGTGGCATGATCTCGGTTCACCGCAACCTCCACCTCCTGGGTTCAAGCAATTCTCCAGTCTCAGCCTACTAAGTAGCTGGGACCACAGCCACGTGCCACCACACCTGGCTAATTTTGTATTTTTTGTAGAGATGAGATTTTTGCCACGTTGCCCAGGCTGGTCTCAAACTCTTGAGCTCAAAGCAATCCATTCATCTTGGCCTCCCAAAGTGCTAGGATTATACACATGAGTCACTGTGCCCCACCTGTTTGTCTTTCTTTATTCACAAAATAAAATATATTGTAATTCCATAATCATTTTGGCAAATAACTAACAACTTAAAAGTCGTGAAAAAGTACAAATTGACTTAGTATCAAAGTCAAGTATTATACATAATTTTTATTAAATAAAATAGTCTTTAAATTCTACATACTTGCAGTCGCATCAAAACATTGGCCAAAATTAAAAGGCACTTCTTAACTTGTAGACGTGACACAGGGAAATAAAGGCACAGACTAGAGCCAGACTGCCTAGGGTTGATCTCAGGCTCTGCTTCTTACTTGGCTGTATAGTCTTGGACAGGTTACTTAACATCATTGTCCTTCCTTATCTGTTAAATAAGAATGATGATAATAGCAGGATGGGCTTCATAGGGTTGTTAAGATTAAATGAGTTAATAAAAGTAAAATAGACAGAATACTGGTGGCCAATAAGTGCTACATAAGTGTTGGATGTAGTTATTATTGTGTATTTCTTTTAAATACTCTAAATTACAGGAAAAAGGGTAGTCTCCTAATTCAATTGTAGCTGACAGTTGGTTCAAAATAAATCTGCTGTTCTATCTAAGGAGCTGAGTTTTCCCTGAGAAGTGTCCCAGGAAGAAATCCCCAGGGTTGTCTCCTTGGTCTTTGACCAGTGATTGCAAATATGCTAAGTTGAATCCGTCCTGCAGGAAGCGTGGTAGATGAGTTGGCTGGGAGGGAGCCCACCTCTGCTGGCTGCACAAATGCACAAGTTTTGTTTTATAAAGTCATTTGGTACTGGAGGGTAAATTTTCCTACACAAGATGTAAACTTGAAGTCGCTTAAACTGTTGTGTCATTTTTTTCCAGAAAGATGAAAGATAACAAAACCATTCTAAAGTCAGTTAGCAATGCACACGCTTATAAAAATGAAATACTGCCATAAAGAAACAAAATTCCATTTTAGAATTCTGAAGAACCTACCTATCAGGTAACAAAAGCAAGATGTCTTGCTCCCTGGGAGACTCCTTACCTTCCTTACCTTCATGTCCAGCTGCCCAGTCACTATCTGGAGGCATTTATAACAGAGGAGTCAGTGATACAGTGAGATTCCCTCAGAATGCTCTAGAGTTGCACTAATTTACATGTACACAATTTAATTTATACCACCATTTCCATAAACATGGTGGACCGGTTCTGATTCACCTATAGACAGCTGTGGATATAGCACACTGGTAGTTCTTCTCCTGCCTCTTGAATCCTATTTTCAGAGAGAGACTGATAGCTAAGGTTAATTTAGAACTTACTATGTGATACCCACTGTGCTAAGAACTTTTCATATATTGCCTCATTTAATCATTTAATCTTCTATTCTGTGAGGTAAGTACTATTATTATGCACATTTTACAGAGGAGGAAACTGAGGCATGAACTTGTGCCAAGGCCATATAATTTTTACAGGAGGATCTAGGGTTCATATTCAAGTCTGTCTAACTCCAAAGCCCATACCTTTTGCCTTATACTGCAATCTTCTCCAGTCCCTGAAGGAAAGCAATGTTTCTGTTAAGAGGAAGGGGCAAGGTGTAAATGGGTTTTAAAGTGAACGCAATCAATCTTAGCCAAACTTTTTTTAAAAAGCACATTTGTTTTTGGTGCCTGCCCACCTCCATTTCTCCATTTCGATGTGCCTTTCTCCTACATTGTTAAGTTTCTTCTGTGGTTTGAGTACAAATTTAATAAAGCCATTGATTCTGTTACAATATTTACTATTTACAAAATAAAAGCTGTGTGCAGTGGCTAATCAAAGCATTTTGGGAGGCCTAGACGGGCAGATTGCTTGAGCCCAGGAGTTTGAGACCAACCTGGGCAACATGGCAAAACCCTATCTCTATAAAAAATACAAAAAAATTAGCTGGGCATGCTGGCACATGACTGGTGGTCCCAGCCACTCAGGAGGCTGAGGTGGGAGGATCTCCTGAGCCCAGGAAATCGAGGCTGCAGTGAGCCAAAATCATGCCATTGCACTCCAGCCCAGGCAACAGAGCGAGACCCTGTCTCAAATAAATAAATAAATAAATAAACAAATCTGATTATCTAATCTTTGTCATAGTTTTCTATCCTCTAATTTCTTAAGATATGCCAGCTCCATTTCCTTTCACTGCCGTGTTGCCTGTGACAGACTCTGATGCTGCTTAGCAGAGAGAGGAAGCCATTCTGCTGCCCCATATGGACCCTAACACCAGTCCCTTCTTTGCTGTTTCACTCCTCAGTGATGACCTTCTTGGATCATTTCCAAATCTCTTGGTCCTTATTACTAAAATGTAGATGTGAATGGATTGTCCATCAGAAATCTGACCTCTAAGAGCCTTCCTCAAGTTATGGTGACAGTCAACATATCCATGAATCCATATTTGCACACAGCCTCTTAGGAAAAGAATTCTCTGGCAAAATAACTGCAGTGTGTTCTGGTTTGTAAACCAAACATGTTTGATTGTCATATACCATTAAAACTTAAAAACCTTTAAGTTTTAGTGAATTGAGTGCTCTGATTTTACAGATGAGGAAATGAAAATCCTGAGAAGCTAAGAAATATCCTAAAGTCACACAACTTATTAACGCTTGTACAGAATTAGGAGCTAGATCTTCTTATCGTACCTCTTCCAGTGAGCAAACAAGAAGGCCAAAGTCAGCATGATGTGACAGTGGAGCGCTTTGCTGGGAATAAAGACAGCCAGGCTTAATGCCCAATTTTTCTACTAAATGTGGCATTAGATTAAACTTTTTCTCTCTCTGGACCAGTTTCTTCAACTATAACCTGATGGATTTGATCTAGAAGTGCCCAATAAGATAGTCACTAGCCACACATGTATCTATGGAGCACTTACAATGAACTTAGTCAAAATTAACATATTCTGTAAGTGTAAAATTACCCATTGGATTTCAAAGACTTAGTACCACACCAAGAAAGTAAAATATCTCACAACAAAACAATTTTTTAATTGCATGTTGAAATGATAATGTTTGGATATATTAGATTAAATAAAACATATTACTAAAATAATTTTTACCAGTTTCTTTTCTTTTTCAATGTGGCTACTAGCAAATTTAAAAGTACCTGTATGGCTTGTATTATCTTTCTACTGGATATGTTACTGTAGGAGACCTCTCAGGTTTCTTTTAGATCAGAGGTCAGCAAACTTTTTCAGGAAAGGACTGGAGAGTAAATATTTTTGCCTTTTGTGAGCCATATGGTCTCTGTTTCAACTGTTCAACTCTGGCCTTGTAGCACTAAAGCAGCCACAGAATACATAAACAAATGTGTGTAGCTGTATTTCAATAAAACTCTAGATACCAAAACAAGTGATGGGCCAGATGTGGTCTACAAGCTAACTATAGTTTGCCATGTACATTCCTTGGGTCTATTCACATTTTCTTCCATTCAACGTTTACTGAGAAGCTATTATCTATTTAAAGACATTTAGAATAAAGAGCCAGCCTCTGCCTTGAGCCTAGAGGAGGAGCCAGGAACATAAACACACAAGCCAGCAGGATACAATATGAACAACACTGTGATCAAGGGGATTGGAGAAGGCTTCTTAGGGGAGTAACAGCTGAGTTAGGATTCTGCAGAATGAATATGCAGTTTTCCAGGTTGAGGAAAGGTTTTATCTAGGGAGATATAATAGCACACATGTGATGTGTGTGTATGGCAGCCAGGGAATACTGTGGTGGTGATAGTGGGAAGTGAGATGGGAAAGAGGAAAAGGGCCAGATGATGATTAAATGCCTTACCTGCCACACTGAGAGCATACACACATGCTCTGACAGCACTTCTTAGACAGGAATTCTGAGGGTCAGAGCATGCCATCCTGGGGTTGGCCCATGGCAGCACCAGCCATGAAGAGCAGCCAGCCTGGCAGGTGTGGAGAGGCCCCAGAGAACCACAGAAGCAGCCGCAGAAGTGATGAGTGGGCAATCTCCAGGTAACTAGATCTGTTTTGCATCAGGGGCTGAAACTAACCCAATGCTGGCCACCAATAGGGCTAAACAGTGTTAGCAGGTGCTGTCAGCAGGCCTCAGGCAGAAGCAGACAAGAGGGGACAAGAAGTAAGGGAGAGGGAGGAAAGGAGTTGAAAGAATAAGAGAATGAGGTGAAAGCTGAAGTCCCCACAGAGGTAACAAAGTACTGATTGATTACCTTAGGACACCCTCAGTGGTGCCAGGTGGGAGGCTGCTGGGGGCTTGTAGGCTAAGTTCAGAGACTGTTGGCCTAAGCTGAGCATTGGAATCTTTTATGTAATTGGAATTTTTTAAAAAATCATAATGTGGACTATAATGGCATGTCTTTAAAATTTTAAGTATATGTGAGGCATATGTGAATGAATGAAAGGTAAAAGAGAGAAAGAAGGAATACAAGAAGGGAAAAAGAAAGAAGAAAATGAAAACATGATTGACTGCAAAATAAATAAATAAATGAATAAGTACTCATGCCTGGGTCCCACCCCTGGAAATTCTAGTTTAATTGGAATCAGGGCCCAGACATCAGTAATTTTAAAAGATGATTCCAGTGCACAGCCAGGGTTAAGCACCACTGATTTGGTTTAACAGAAGCTGAAGTGATGTCCCATAAGTATTTGACTGGTAAGTAGGTACTCAGCAGAGGATTTTTCAAGGTGAAAGGAAAAAAAATGTACTCAAAAAAAGGCAGGAAAGCAACAGAAATAGAGAACCTAAACCCATTCTCATATGCTTGAAAACAGTTTAAACTACACTTGTAGTTGGTTAGTATTTTTATCTGTTGTATGTGAAATGGACAACATGAAATGCAAGAAATTTCTGCATTAGCTTGACATGACTAAAATCAGACAGCTTCGCCAGTTTTTGGTCCCAGACAATCTAGAGTACTCTCTTTCTCTGGAATTATCAACTCTTAGGTACATGTCTTCTGACGCCCCAAATTGCCAGTCAATTCAGAAAGTAGAATGTTGCTAAGTTGATAAATTGAAGCAGCTGCAGACAATCAGCAAAACCTAAGCTCTGGTTTAGTTTATTTATTTATGTATTATTTATTTATTTATTTATTTTCTGGCAGAAGATCCAACATAAAAATACTTAATGAGAGCATTTAAGTTCAAGAGCAATTAAAATAGTAAGTTACCTTTTATACTAGGAGGCTTATAAATGGACATTTCTCTGCTTTTGAAATCAAGAATAGAAAATACAGAACTATCTCAAAAGACAGCCTATCTGATCACCTTATTTTGTATTGTAATCCCAACTTCTGCCTTTTCTCATTTTTTCTCTCTGTAACACTTCATCTTTTTGCATACTGCATACTTGTTAGTTATTTTGTTGTGTCTTCTTCATCTCCACTAGAATGTAAGCTCCATGAGGTCAAGATTCTTATCTGTTGTATTCAGGTATATTCTTAGTGACTATCACTAGTGGGGGCTCAATAAACATTTGTTGAAAAATTGAACAAACTGTTTTAAAACTCTCATTAGTTTAACATGTTACAAAAACGTTTTAGAACAAGAGGGTAATGTCTAACATCACTTCAAGATTGTGTCACATTAAGAAGCAAGTTGTTAAAAAGATGTTATAATGTTATTAAAGCTGTTTCAAATGAGTCAATAATATACACATGGCAAGTGTCAAATGAGTCAATAATATACACATGGCAAGTGTAGGTATAAATTTAATTACGAGTGTGGAAGGAATTGGATGAAGTTAGTCAACAGTTGTAGAATGGCCTTTTGACTGAAAAAGGATCATCCTAGGATTTTTATTCCAGTCTAGATCATGCTGAAACATTGTCTCCTCTGCCATACACTTTTGCTATAAGATCAAAGAGATGAGGTCAGAAGGAACAGGGAAAGTTCGAGAAAGTAATGAATGCTGGTTTTCTACAATTTGTAAGCAAACCATTATAGGTCCAGCTGGAGTTTAAAAGCAGAGTAGGCTGGGCACTGTGGCTCACACCTGTAATCCCAGCACTTTGGGAAGCTGAAGCAGGTGGATTGCTTAAGGCCAGGAGTTCAAAACCAGCCTAGCCAACATGGTGAAACCCTGTCTCTACTGAAAATACAAAAATTATCCAGGCATGGTGGTTTGCACCTGTAATCCCAGCTACTTGGGAGGCTGAGGCATGAGAATCACTTGAACCTGGGAGGTGGAGGTTGCAGTGAGCTGAGATTGCACCACTGCACTCTAGCCTGGGTAACAGAGAGAGACTGTCTCAAAAAAAAGAAAAAAAAAAAGGCAGAATGATCAGGCACAGTGGCTCATGCCTGTATCCTCCTGCACTTTGGGAGGCCGAGATGGGTGGATCTCTGGAGGCCAGGAGTTTGAGACCAGCCGCGGCAACATGGAGAAACCCCATTTCTACAGAAAAAAAAAAAAAAAAAAAAATTACCAGGTATGGTGGGGCACACGTGTGGTCCCAGCTACTTGGGAGGCTGAGGCAGGAGTATTGCTTGAGCCCAGGAGATCGAGGCTCCAGTGAGCTGTGATTGTGCCACTGCACCCCAGCCTGGGCGACAGAGCAAGACCATGTCTCAAAGATTAAAAAAAATTAGGCCAGGTGCAGTGGTTCACGCCTGTAATCCCAGCACTTTGGGAGGCTGAGGCAGGAGGTCAAGAGACCTGAGGTCAGGAGTTTGAGACCAGCTTGAGCAATATGGTAAAACCCTGTCTTTACTAAAAATACAAAAATTAGCAAGGCGTGGTGGCAGGTGCCTGTAGTCCTAGCTACTTGGGAGGCTGAGGCAGGAGAATTGTTTGAACTCTGGAGGTGGAAGCAGTGAGCCAAGATCTCACCACTGCACTCCAGCCTGGGCAACAGAATGAGACTATCTTTAAAAATAAATAAATAGGCCGGGCAAGGTGGTTCATGCCTGTAATCCCAATACTTTGGGAGGCCGAGGCAGGTGGATCACCTGAGGTCGGGAATTGGGGACCAGCTTGACCAACATGGAGAAACCCTGTCTCTACTAAAAATATAAAAATTAGCCAGGCATGGTGGTGCATGCCTATAATCCCAGCTACTCAGGAGGCTGAGACAGGCGAATTGCTTGAACCCGGGAGGTGGAGGTTGTGGTGAGCCGAAATCGGGCCATTGCAGTCCATCCTGGGCAACAAGAGCAAAACTCCGTCTCAAAATGAATAAATAAATAAATAAAATAAAATAAAATAAAAAATAAATACATAGCTGGGTGCAGTGGCTCACACCTGTAATCCCAGCACTTTGGGAGGCCGAGGTGGGTGGATCGCAAGGTCAGGAGTTCGAGACCAGCCTTACCAATATGGTGAAACCCCATCTCTACTGAAAATGCAAAAATTAGTCGGGCATGGTGGTGGGCACCTGTAGTCCCAGCTATTCAGGAGGCTGAGGCAGGAGAATTGCTTGAACCTGGGAGGCGGAGGTTGCAGTGAGCTGAGATCGCGCCACCGCACTCCAGCCTAGGTGAAAGAGCAAGACTCCATCTCAAATAAATAAATAAATAATTACATAAAATTAGAATAAAAATAAAAGCAGAGTGAAAACTACCAACAAGAGTTTATTGATAAGTTGTTCCAAAGTCCCATAGACTTGGAGCCAGGACCCTTGTAGACTTTTGATTTGAAGAGATTTATGGCAAATTTAATCTGTGTAGGCCTGAGTAACCCTGGGCTAGTTTAAACAGAGGATTATTGAGGAGAGTATTTGATTATAGTGAAGTCTAATGAGCAAAGTTCTTGACTGTAGAAGGGTGTTAGATTTTCTTGACACTGTCATGCATTGTGACCATTTCCTAATAAAAAATACATGAGCACCATCGTTGTGAATTTCACATAATGTATTTATGCAATTCAGTAACTTATGGAGTTGTAAGTGAAAGGGTATCATTTGGTGAGAGCTACTCCTGTAAGAAGCCTTCCCATTTGGGCCTATGGCTGAGTCATTACTGCTCACCTGTTGGCAGCTAACTGACTTTTGGGCATACTACCAAATGGTAATTTAGTCTTGGGGTACTTATCTATCATTGCAAACCGGTGAAGTGGTGGCACCAGTACTGAAACATTGATTTCAATTCTATGTCATAGTTGGTTGAGGGAGACAAACAGACTTGGGGGCTGAGGGAAGAGAAGGGAGAAAAAATGGAGAGGTAGAGGGCGAAAAAGATGAGCAAAGGAATAAAGACAGACATATCAAGAGACAGTGACAATAATATGCCATGCTCTTTTGTGCACAAACATATACACCTGTGCCTGTGCACCCACTGATCCTAGAAAGGCAGACTCACACAGAAAGATAGACTTTAATGGAGTTTAGGGTTTGTTATTAAAGGCTCCTAAAGTCATTTCTTTTTTCCCCAACCACAAGATATAAACGGGAATAACAACATCTGGTACTTGCAAAATGAGCCAAGACAATTAAATCAAAAGTAGAAGGTTAACCATCCTGCCTTGGAATGTGCTCCTTAGGCATTGAAAAACATCTCAAATTTTAGATTTTTCTTAAGGTAAAGTCCTTCAAATTACTTTTCAAGATTATACCTACTTAGAAGATGTAACAATGTGTTCAGATATCATGATGTCCTTGCATGAATCAAGGAAGGTAAGATTAAAAGAATGTTTTTAAAGCCATATATGAGACATACAGGAAGCAGGGAGAATAAAGTAAGGGAATTCTGAATAATATAGAGAAAATTCGAACCAAAATTGTGCTAAAGTCCCTCCATGACTGCCCACACCTCCTTTTGGGGAATCTGCCCTGCCCACCTTTGCTGACCAAATGGCCATGTTTTATGCCTCATGACCCTGCCTCTCCACTTCCACCCCAGGTGATGATGTCAAAAGATAGCGTGTGGCCTAGGTACTGCCAGTTCAGTGTCTTGATTGCGGTGGGTAGAATGTAAATTCCATGAGGGCAGACATGTGTATCTGTCTTTTTCACTGTCTTTACCCCAGCGTCTAGATGAGTCCTTGGCACATATTAGGTGTTCCATAAATATTTGATAAATGAATGAATGACTGTGGCTTGGCCCAAATAGATGAACAGTGTCAATTAGAGTTCTCTCTTATGGATCTGAAATTTGAGAAAAAGGGAGGACATAGTGAGGCAGAGTGAAAGGACGTAAGGGACTTGAATGATAGCCAAAATTCACAGGCAAGTTACCAGGAAATTGAAAACAGATGGAGCTGAGTGAAAAACACTAGAGCACGTACGTAGGAAGATGCCACGACATGACAAGAGATGAAAAACCTGCTCTGTACCAGCCCCATTTCCCATGAGGCTTCCTGTGCTTGGATTACCACAGGATCACTGCAGTGTCTTAAAAATACCCACAGCCCCAGCCCTTCCTTCCCTGGAGTTAGCTTGGGTGATTATCTGTTCCTTTGAATTATAAAAGTCCTGACTTCAGCAATAATGTATTTAATACAGTAATGATGCCCCAAGATAAGGTTATTGTAACTACTTTTATGAATATCAAAAGAAGGATGCTAAATTGGTATACATAAATGATTAAATCCTGTGAAAATGGGAAAAATAAGATAGATAAAATGAAACCAACCCAAGTGTTAAGAATACTAAAAAATATTTATTCATGCAACAAAGAAAGATTATTAAGTGTTAAGTGTTTACTAGGTGCAGGCATTGTGCTGGGGCTGGAGATGGCAACATAAAAAGACATGATCAACCCTCTTTAGGTATCAAAGGTCTAACAGGGACACAGCAAGTACAATGAAGAACCACAGAGAAGATGCAAACAGAGTGCGAAAGGAGCATATGAAAAGGAGGCATTTTGAACTCATATGTGAAGAGTAAGTAGGATTTTGCCAGCAATGAATGAGAAGATTCTGCAGAAAAATTGTACTAGAGATGCTGAGTGGGAGGAGGACATTCTAGGCGGGAGAAGTGTGCAAATGCAGAGAGGCAGGAAAAAAACAATCTTGGAATTATGAGTCTGTGAAGGGCAAAAAAGAACCAGCAGAAAATGAAGCTTGCTGAACAGGTAGGCAGGGCTAGATGGTGAAAAACTTGAGATGTTATTCTGTAGGTGATTGGGAGCCGTAATGAATACCAAGCACTAGGAAGGCATGGTTACATTTGCCCATGGGAAATTTCACCCTGATGTCAGGGTGGTTTGATTAGAGCCCAGCAATAGTTGGGGGAAGGGAGTGAGGGGGTGATGTGGTGGTGAATGGCAGCGGTTCCTGTAGAATCTACGGCAGCAGAGGTGGGATACAGAGAAGAACTGGATATGAGACTTTTGGAGTAAAATCATCGAGACTCAATGATTGATAAAGTCAAGATTGATAGGTTTGTATAGACAAAAAGGAACAAAGATATGAAAAACCGTCATTAACATTTGGAAATTACTGTTCCTAAAGAAAAGTTACTCATTTTCACTTAATCATCACTGTGGGAGAGGAAAAGCTGCTGCTATTATCAGAAGCTCCCATTTTATAGAAAAGAGTATGTCTTAGAGAGCTGAATTGGCTTGCTCAGGCTCACTCCCACTTAAGAGGCAGAGTCAGAGTTAAAGTTTAGTTTCCCTAACTAGAAGCCCACTCTTTTTTTTTTTTTTTTTTTTTTTTTTTT
>NW_016805021.1:961099-968040 GCF_001698545.2 Rhinopithecus bieti
AAAAAAAAAAAAAAAAAAAAAAAAAGAAACTCAATCTTAAAGTAGTTAAGTCTGTTTCCAAGAGTTTTACAAAGTAGATCAATGCCATTCTCTTTAATCTACTAGAAACCTCAGACTCCAACTGAAAAAAAAAAAGTTTTCTTTTTCAGGTTCATAGTCATATCCATTTAACCCATTTTGAAAGCCTCCTATGGGTTGAGTACTATGTAAGTTATTTTGTTTAATACTGAGGAGTTCTCTAGTCTTTGATCTACTTATATGATGATTAATGATATTAATTTAGTTGTGTGGTAATGCATCAGTTAATTTGTTTTTTCATCTTGGGGGCAGGAACCCTGAACCTTTGGTCCTTCACTTTTTACTGAAAGTGAGTTGCATTTACAGAAAAGTAAATGCAAAATTGTAAGTGTACAGCTAAAAGACATGATTGCTAAGACCAAATGTTAATACTTATCTGAGAAAATAATTTTGCATTTACGTGTGTTTTCAAAATTATAGTAACTTCACAAAAAACCTTAAGTTCTTACTATTTTAAAATTATAATGCCTAAAATGTTTTGCTCAGGGAAATTTTTGAGAGGCAATAACCACCATTTTAAGCTGGTTTCTCTAGTTGCAAGACCAGAGGGGAAACCACTAGGGGGCGTGCAAAACTGTCATTTCCAAAAGCATTCTGCAATTACTGAATCAGAATTTTAGAGAGGGAAGTGACCCGGAGGTCATCAAATCTGAACTTCATATTTTGGACGTAAAAACTGAGATCCCGTGAGATTACCTGATTTGCCCAAGATCACACAGCCATCTGTAAACCTATAAGAGGCAGTTTAAAGGGCGAACATATTTTGCTCCCGTTCAGCCCATGTTCTTCCTGGTAGTAGTGAGATTTCAGTTCTTTCTATAATATCACTTGTCAAATATTTACCATCACTTGGTAAACCACTCCATTGAATTTCCCATCCTTCCAGCTTTTGCTTCCTAGGTGGAAAAACCTAGAGACTTGTTTTAAGTGTCTGTCTTCTTGTGGGACTGACTGGTGATGATGATAATATTTTGAAGCCAAAACAGTAAGCACAGCATGAGCACTCCCTGTTATATCATTATTCAGCAAGGAAATAATAATCATCTTAAATACATGCTCTGTGAATACAGTAGTTTGGAATTACTTTGAATTTTTATTTTTCATTGATTGATTGATTGAGATGAAGTCTCGCTCTGTCACCCAGGCTGGAGCGATCTCAGCTCACTGTAGTCTCTGCCTCCCTGTTCAAGGGATTCTCCTGCCTCAGCCTCCTGAATAGCTGGGACTACAGGCACACACCACCATGACCTGCTAATTTTTGTATTTTTTTTAGTGGAGATGGAGTTTCACCATGTTGGCCAGGTTCAAAATCCTGACCTCAGGTGATTCATCTGCCTCGGCCTCCCAAAGTGCTGGGATTACAGGCGTGGGCCACTGTGCCTGGCCTGATTTTTTAATATAACTATTTTTCCCGATGGATATTCTCTCCTTCCCTCCCTCCTTCCTTTCTTCCCTCCCTCCCTCCTTTCTTTCCTTCCTTCCTTCCTTCTTTCCGTCCACCACATACAATCATCCCAATTCCTCTCTTTCTTTCTTTCTTTCTTTTCTTTCTTTCTTTCTTTCTTTCTTTCTTTCTTTCTTTCTTTCTTTCTTTCTTTCTTTTCTTTCTTTTCTTTCTTTCTTTCTTTCTTTCTTTCTTTCTTTCTTTCTTTCTTTCTTTCCTTTCTTTCCTTTCTTTGTCTCTCCTTTCTATTAGCAAGTAAAAATGGTATATATTTATGGTATACTACATGATGATGTGTTGATAGATGTATACATTATAGAATGACGAAATCAATCTATTTAACATAGGCATTAGCTCTTATACTTACATTTTTGTGGTGAGACCTTAAAATCTACTGTCTTGGCAATTTTCAAATCCACAATGTATTGTTACTAACTGCAGTCACCATTATGTACAATAGATCTCTTATACTTATTCCTCCTCTCTAACTGAAACCAAGCTATTTAGATGATAATTAAACTCTCCACTTCTAGGTTTATACTCCAGAGAAACTTGTGCACATGGACACCAAGAAACGCAAATAAAAATGTTTATAGCACCTTTGTCCAGGAAGAGACAAAACGCTGGAATAGCCCATTTGTCCTTCAACAGTAGAATGCATAACTAAATTGTGGTCTACTCATGCAATGGAATATTACAGACAGCAATAGTGAATGTTACAGCTTCATATATCAATGGTTGAAGAATCTCAGTAATGTTGAACAAAAAAGCAAATCACACAAACCTAAATATGTGTGATTGCATTTATATAAATTGCAAAACAAGTAAAATTAGATAACATATTTCTTAAGGACACGCATATATCATAAAACAGTAAAAGCAAAGAATGACTAAGAAAGTTTCAATGTATGGTTACCTAGGGGTAGGCAGGAAAAGGGACATAATTAGAGGCATAAAGGAAACTTCTGAGGTACTGGTAATATTCTACGTCTTAAGATGGATGATAGGTACATAGCCATTCTTTTTTTGGAGACAGAGTCTTGCTCTGTCGCCCAGGCTGGAGTGCAGTGGCGCAATCTCAGCTCACTGCAAGCTCTGCCTCCCGGGTTCATGCCATTCTCCTGCCTCAGCCTCCCGAGTAGCTTGGACTACAGGTGCCTGCCACCACGCCTAGCTAATTTTTTGTATTTTTTAGTAGAGAAGGGGTTTCACCATGTTAAGCAGGATGGTCTCCATCTCCTGACTTCATGATCTGCCCACCTTGGCCTCCCAAAGTGCTGGGATTATAGGTGTGAGCCACCACGGCCGGCCCAAGCATTCTTTTATTATTCTTCTTTATTCTTCTTCTTTTTTTTTTTTTTTTTTTGAGAGGGAGTCTTGGTCTGTCGCCCAGGCTGGAGTGCAGTGGCCGGATCTCAGCTCACTGCAAGCTCCGCCTCCCGGGTTCACGCCATTCTCCTGCCTCAGCCTCCCAAGTAGCTGGGACTACAGGCGCCCGCCACCTCGCCCGGCTAGTTTTTTTGTATTTTTTTTTTAGTAGAGACGGGGTTTCACCGTGTTAGCCAGGATGGTCTCGATCTCCTGACCTCGTGATCCGCCCGTCTCGGCCTCCCAAAGTGCTGGGATTACAGGCTTGAGCCACCGCACCCGGCCTATTATTCTTTTTAAAATGGCACATACACATATATACACTCTTATGGTGGTACTATATATTTCACAGTAAGAAAGTTTCAACAAGAAAAAACTAATAATTTCTGAATTAACTTGGAAATTCTCTATTGTAGTTGCAAAAAATACATTTTAAATAACGTTTTCATTTAGAATCAAAGCCTGGTTTTAACTCATATCTCAGAACATACTGAGAATTAGACATAGTATAAAATATTGCAATTAGGACCATGTTTTTGAGAGGTATAGGGGCCAGGCATCGTGGTCTATGCCTTAATCCCAGCACTTTGGGAGGCTGAAGTGGAGCCCTCTTGAGGTGGAAGGGCTCAAGATCAAACGAGGCAACATAGTAAGACCCTGTCTCTACAGAAAATTATCAAAAATTAGCTGAGAATGGTGGCTGTGCCTGTAGTCCCAGCCACCCAGGAGGCTGAGGCAGGAGGATCAAGGCTGCAGTGAGTTATGGTTATGCCACTGTTTTCCAGCCTGGGCTACCCAGTGACAGCCTGTCTCTAAAATAAATAAACAAGTAAAAACTGAAAGCAAACAAACAAAAAATACACTTAGTAAAAGTGTATTTCTTAAGGATATACTCAGATTGGGTAGGTTAAATATGGCCAGGTCTGATGTTGTTGGATAAAGCTGTATTTATACTGGGCTAATACATCTGAAAAACTAAACCTCCTATTTTCATTGATGTTTCAGGAAATATGCTATCATGTCTAATAAGCCTTACATTGAAAATCAAATAAACCTGGTAATTGTTTGTTTGTTTTAGGCATGATATTATAAAACTGAAGTTGTCAAAAAGAACAGTAGAGCCGGGCGCAGTGGCTCATGCCTGTAATCCCAGCACTTTGGGAGGCTGAGACATGCGGACCACTTGAGGTCAGGAGCTTGAGACCAGCTTGGCCAACATGGTGAAACACCATCTCTTCTAAAATTACAAAAATTAGCCAGGCATGGTGGCATGTGCCTGTAATCCCAGCTACTTGGGAGGCTGAGGCAGGAGAATCACTTGAACCTGGGAGGCAGAGGTTGCAGTGAGCTGTCATGCCACTGCAACCTGGGCATAATGAGTGGAACTCCTTTTCAAAAAAGTAAAAAATAAAATAAAAAAAAAAAGAAACAGAGAATTGCTTCACTCTTCAGCCAAAAGGTCTTGATTTTACTCTTGCAGATTTTAATAAAATACTAGTGAGGACTAAGCTCTGATTGTTTTTATCTTGCCCAAATTCCTATCTGAGGGGCCTAGGGAGTTATGCCCTACAAACCATAAATTCTCATCAGATGAGTTTTATTTGACTCTATTATATTGTGACTGATTTTTGAATCTGATTCTGGCATAACATGAGACAAGAAAAAAAATCAAAATATTTCACCCCAAAATATATTTCCTTGCCATACCTTGAAATTTCCCTGCAAAGTCTCTTGTGGGGAAAATCCACATTCTATAGAGAATTCCCTTTCCCCTTTGTTTTCTTTCCTTCCTTTCCAGATCCAGGAAATTATCAACTAAGAGCCAGGCACCCTTTTAGGTCTGATAAGAAACATTTTACAACCTGTTCTCTCTCTGAAGTCTGCTGAGATCTTCCTCTGCACAATAAAACTTGGTCTCCATAATCCTCTCTCTTAACCTGAACATTTCCTTTCTACTGATCCCACGTCTTCAGATAAAGTCAACCAATTATTAACCAGAAAATGTTTACATTTACCTGTAGCCTGGAAGCCCCTGCTTTGAATTGTCCCACCTTTCTGAACCAAACCAATGTAACTAATGTAGCCTCCACCTCCCGGGTTCAAGAGACTTTCCTGCCTCAGCCTCCTGAGTAGCTAGGATTACAAGTGTGCACCACCACACCTGAGTGATTTTTGTATTTTTAGTAGAGATGTGGTTTCACCACGTTGGCCAGGTTGGTCTCGAACTCCTGATCTCAAGTGATCCACCTGCTTCGGCCTCCCAAAGTGCTGAGATTATAGGTATGAGCCACCACGACTGGCCAGCAGTTCTCTGCTTCAATTCCTAGGGGAATTGGTAGATCCTTAGGAAATGGGACCTGAGAGGGTAGGCTCTGGGAATGGGGTAACAGATGACAGGGCTGGATCTCTCTTTCTCTTGATCTAGATTTTGACTACAGACATTCTTGTTATTCTACCATGGATTTGGGATTTCATATCAATCTGAAGCTAAATTAAGTTCTCCATAGAGTCACCTTATATCTGCCCCCTGTGAGATGCCAGAGTGTAAGGAGTGCTTTATGTACCCCTATAGGGGAGGGGGCACTTCAAAACCCACATATCAAGATAAAAGAGTTTGGCATGTGCTCCTGGAATCAGGAGGAATCAGGAACCTGTCATATGTCTGAAAATGTCTAAACAGGAGGAGGCTCAGTGAGGGGATGTGTGGTAGCAGAGTGAATAGAGTTGGTGTGATGGTTAATTTCCATGTTAACTTGACTGGGCCACAGGGTTCCCAGATATTTGGTCAGACATTCTGGGTGTGTCTGTGAGAATGTTTCTGGATGAGTTTAACGTTTGAACTGGTACACTAAGTAAAGCAGATTGCCCTCCCTAACGGATGTGTGGGCTCCATCCAATCAATAGAAGGCCTGAATAGAACAAAGAGATGGACCTTCATGTGAGTAAGAGGGAATTCTTCTTACGTAATTGCCTTTGAGCTGGAACATCAATTTTTTTTCCTGCCGTTTGACATGAACTGAAACTTTCCTGGTTCTCGAGCTTGCTGACTATAGATCTTGGAATTTTTCAAGGTCCGTAACTGCATGAGCCAATTCCTTATAATCTCTCTCTCTCTGTCTGTCTGTCTCTCTCTCTCTGCATATACATTGTATTTTTTTCTGGAGAACCCTGAATAATAAAGTTGGAAATAAGGGTCTGTGGGACAAACACACAGGTTTCCTATGGTATGCATGTGAATTACATCAAAAAGGGCTAGATTCTGGTTGTCTTAAAAGGGACTTCACCAAAATGGTATTTCTAAAGAGTGGTGGTGGGCCATCTGAAGCTTCAAGCTGAGGTGATGTGGTTGGGGTGAGAAGTGGCAGAGAAAGCAGTTGTCAGCATGAATCATTTTATATGAAAGGAAACTGGAAGTAAGAGGTCCTCAGAAATGGAAACTCAGAAAGTCCATTGCATCAGTCATAGAACAATGTCCTTGTCTTCTACTCCATCTTCTACATTGACTAGACCGTAGAAGAGCTGAAAATAGCAGCTAGAAAATATAGGAGGTGGATTTGGAAGAAAGAATACCCCTACTGTATTAGTCTGTTCTTGCATTGCCACAAAGAAATACCTGAGACTGGGTAATTTATAAAGAAAAGACATTTAATTGGCACACGGTTTCACAGGTTGTACAGGAAGCAATGCAACATCTGCTTTTGGGGGAGGCCTGAAGGATCTCTTACTCATGGCAGAAGGCAAAGCGAGAGCAGGTGTCTACATGGCAGGAACAGGAGCAAGCGGGTACTGGGACAGCAACGCCACACATTTTTAAACAACTAGATCTCACTCACTAGAATAGCACCAAGGGGGATGGTGCTAAACCATTTATGAGAACCCACCCCCATGATCCATCCAATCACCTCCCACCAGGCCCCACCTCCAACACTAGGGATTACAGTTCGACATGAGATTTGGGTGCGGACACAGATCCAAATCATATCACCCACTTTTCTGCCACATGCCACACATCCACCCTAGCCTTTCCCTTTTTTTTTTTTTTTTTTTTTTT
>NW_016805021.1:968371-1048692 GCF_001698545.2 Rhinopithecus bieti
GAGAGTGAGGGCCCCTAAAAAGAAGTATTGAATCAAATGAGAATATAATGCTTTGATATAAGATGGCACAAGGCTTCTTTTTTATCATTTATTATTTTTTTCTTTTTTTAAAAAAACTATTTTTTAAAATTAGAGATGAATTTTTGCCATGTTGCCCAGGCTGGTCTTGAACTCCTGAGCTCAGGCAATCCACCTGCCTTGGCCTTCCAAAGTGCTGGGATTATAGGTGTGCGCCATCACACCCAGCTGGCACTGGGCTTCTTAATATTTGCCTGTGACCAGAAAAGCTAGGATCTCTGCCTAAAATTTCATCCAAGGACGATTAAGAATAATTTGACAGAGAAGGTTTAAAAGAGCAGTAGAGAGAGTTGCTTTCATTTGCCTCTGACTGAGTCCAGCCCATTCAATGAACCAGTTACATGCAGTTAGCCAAAAAGGGAGCCCTGGTTATGCTACATTTTTGAAGTGCCAATTTGCAAAACTTCCATATAACTGCCATGACTATTGCATTCCTAAAATTATAATGGAGAGCTAAAAGTTCCCTTGAGATCTAAGCCCCGGGGAATTCTCTTTCTTCTTCTTTTTTTTTCCTTCAATGACTGTGCAATAGGCCAGTGAACTCATTTCCTGAGCCAATTAGATGATTCAAAGTTTCTCATCTTTCCCTAGCAAACGGACTCAGATTAAAAAAACAAACAAAAAGTTTCTCATCTCCAAAATAGAGCCTTAAAATTCTTTTATTTCTTCATTTGTTTCTTTTTTAGGCTAGTCAAGTGAAGCATTGGGAGTGGAGAAGAAACAAAGAAATCTGCAATAGGTTGTGATCAATTACTTGTAAACATCACTGTACTGAGACCTGCAGCCTAAAAAATTCTGTAAGCAGAGGTTGGGTATTGCAGCTTTGTATGTATCATTGTAACAGTATATGTATCAAAATGAAGTCAAGACTTAATGAACCAACAAGGTATGTGATTAACTCAGGGTGGTGGGAGTCCCTTCAAGAGAAGGCAGATAAAAGAAAAAGAAAAAAAAAAAAAAGAGGGCAGAAGATGTATTGGCAAGAATCTAAATCTCTTTCATCAAGTGAAAGAGACTTCCTCATGAGATGTAAATCCATTTGTCCCTAAGGAAAGTGAAAGTTATAGGGCTATAGCTTTCAAACACTGCTCCTGTTTCCAGAGAACAATACCTTTCCCTTAAGTATTTATAACAACCTCTCAGCTTTAGCAACTCACTGCTTTTTGCCAGTCAGCAAAGTTCTTTGACAAAATGTTGTCAGATCACCAACCCATAAGCTATAAACCACCTACCCACCCGCTCTGTTCTTCAACACTAGTTTTCTTTTAATGTTGGTTTGTTTGGCGGGGAGGGGGAACAGGGAGCTGTTTTTATGATTTATAGCATCTGCTTGATCTCCAAGATTTGGTTTGTTTAAATATTGAGTCTGGAATTCTGAAAGCACTTGAAATATTTTGCAAATAAATGAATACCTTTTTCTTCAAATTGAACAGAAGGAATGATTTATCCCTTGGTTTCTTCTCATTTGCCTGAAAGTGGAGATCATGGAGAATCAGAAAACATCAAAAGGGGTGGAGCAGGGAGGGGGTACCTGTTATGCCAGCTTTGATTTATACAGTCAGAGTATAAAGCCTCCTTAGATTAATAATCTAGTTTTGGTTTACAAAGCAGCCTCTGCAATCTCCTAATGAATGGCAGAATTTCAGGACCGCCAGTCTCATCTTGAATTTTCCACAGGATGCTACTTTCATATTCCCACACCCAAAATCTTTTCTTTTTTTTTTTTTTAAGATGGAATCTCACTCTGTCACCCAAGCTAGAGTGCAGTGGCTCAATCTTGGCTCACTGCAAGCTCCACCTCCTAAGTTCAAGCAATTCTCCTGTCTCAGCCTCCTGAGTAACTGGGACTACAGGCAGGCGCCACCACACCCAGCTTTTTTGTATTTTTGGTTGAGACAGGATTTCACCATGTTGACCAGGCTGTTCTTGAACTCCTGACCTCTGGTGATCCACCTGTCTCAGCCTCTCAAAGTGCTGGGATTGCAGGCGTGAGCCACCGCACCTAGCCACACATCCTAAATCTTTGCCCTTTAAAGGACAACTTCTTTGGTCTGCCTCCATTCTCATTTTTTAAGCCGCAGGTAAACTTCCCTCTTAACTTCTCACATGCAGATAAAATGCTAATTGTTGCAGGCCAAAAGAGTGAGGGTCGTAATCAACTCAGTATACCACTGGAGGCTATATGAGTAAAGGCAAACAGTTCTCATAAATGCAGAATGTGTCCCACCCAGAAGGAATGCTGAGGGCAATCATGCCCCAAGTGCAGTGTTTCTTGTGATTAGGCACATCTGAAGCCTGTCAGCAATAATGTGAACCTGTGATCAATTAAGCAGCTGACCAGTCGTTACCTCCTCCTCCCTGCCCTTTCTACCCAATAAATACAAAGGGCTGTAAAAGCTTAGGGCTGCTTCCTTTGCTCACTAGAAGCAGGGATGAGAAGCAGGGAGCTCTCTTCTTCTTCCCCAGACCCCTTCTTTAAAACAGTTTCTTTTGTCTTAAGTTTTCATTTCTATGTTCATCCCCCTTGTTCAGTCCTGTAACTATGGTCTTAAGTAGTAATAGTAACAGTAGTAACTGTCGTAGTGAGGGTCTCAAGTAGTAGCAGTGGCAGTCTGTCACGGCTAATGTCACAGCTAATGTCTTCTGGTCATTGTTTTTTTCAAAGTGGAAACATGAGAACTTCAGAATTATCAGTCATAATCGAGACCCTTACAAAGAGCTCAGTGGGCATTTTCTTTTGCATATCAGAAGCCAAAAGCCTGGTTAGTGTACATATTATTTTATCTCTTAGGGTCATATACTGTACTGTAACATCATTATAGCTTGTAGGTCTAGCCCAATGGAGTTGAAAGAAACTTTTCTTTTTGCTTGCTTTCATTTCAGTTTAGACAAGGGGTTGGTAACCTTTTTGGACTGACAACAATGAAGCTATTGATGAGTTTAGAGGTAGGCAGAGAGAAAAATGGAAAAGCAGAAAGTAAGTGAATTGAGTGAGAGTAAGAGAAAGAAAAGCAAGTAAAGAGGAACAGAAGAAAAGAGAACGAAAAGAGAAATAGAGATGGGAGAGGAGTTTATGTAGAAGACTGGCATGATGCCGGTATCACATGCAGGGGTTACGAAAAACTCACTTTTGCCTTCTGAAGGTTCGTGAAAATTAACTGAGAAAAGGCAGATTAAAGGAGAAAAGGCAGTTGGGTGAGGTGGCTCACGCCTGTAATCCCGGCACTTTAGAAGGCCAAGGCAGGTGGATCACTTGAGGTCAGGAGTTTGAGACCAGTCTGACCAACATGGTGAAATCCTATCTCTACTAAAAATACAAAAGTTAGCCGGGTGTAGTGGCACTGTAATCTCAGCTTCTCGGGAGGCTAAGGCAGGAGAATCACTTAAACCCGGAAGGCAGAGGTTGCAGTGATCTGAGATCCTGCCACTGCACTCCAGCCTGGGCGACAGAACAAGACTCCACCTCAAAAAAGGCATACAAATTTATTGACATGCATGGGGGAAAAATCACAGAATTATTCCAAATTCCCAGTGGGGTACAGAAGCTTATATGCCTGTTCTTTTTTTTTTTTTTTTTCCCCTGCTTTGAGGCAGGCATTAGCTTGTAAAAGAAAAGAAAAGAAAAAAAAAAAGGCCAGGTGAGGTGGTTCATGCCATATCCCAGCACTTTGGGAGGCCAAGGTGGGTGGATCACCTGAGGTAAGGAGTTCGAGACCAGCCTGGCCAACATGGTGAAACCCCATCTCTACTAAAAATTCCAAAAATTACCTGGGCATGGTGGCAGGCACCTATACTCCTAGCTACTTGGGAGGCTAAGGCAGAAGAACTGCTTGAACTCGCGAGGCAGAGGTTGCAGTGAGCCAAGACCATGCCACTGCACTCCTGCCTGGGTGATAGAGCAAGACTCTGTCTCAAAAAAAAGTCCATCATGGTGGGTTGCATTCCTTGGTCTTCTTTTTTGAAATAGATAAGATTTTAGAAAGGAATAAAAGTCAGTTGTTTCTTTGGTAAGATGATTTCTTGATCAGGTTAGGAAACTTCAGAGTTCCTCCCTGACTTTGGAGTGGGAAAAAAACAAGACAAGGTTAGGAAGACTTTGATTCTGAGGCTTATTTCCAAGGCCTTTCAATTTTTATTTTTCTTTTCTTTTCTTTTCTTTTCTTTTCTTTTCTTTTTTTTTTTTTTTGAGACGGAATCTCTGTCTGTCACTCAGGCTGGAGTGCAGTAGCATGATCTTGGCTCACTGCAACCTCTGCCTCCTGGGTTCAAGTGATTCTCCTGCCTCAGCCTCCTGAGTATCTGGGATTACAGGCAGGCGCTACCTCACACAGCTAATTTTTCTATTTTTAGTAGAGATGGGGTTTCGCCATGTTGGCCAGGCTGATCTCGAACTCCTGACTTCAGGTGATCAGCCTGCCTCAGCCTCCCAAAGTACTGGGATTACAGGAGTGAGTCACTGTGCCTGGCCAGGACTTTTAATTTTTAAAAGCACTCAGCATGTCAAAGTGCCATATTTTGGGGAATTATTTTCTGCATCCCATTACACACATGCCAGGGAGATGACCCATTGCCTAATTTTAACGAATAAAATCATATATATCATACAAGATTTTTGCATGTTTCATAATGTGGAAATCACCAGAACATTTTATTTTCCTTGCTGCATTTGATATTTTTGGCCTCAGTCATTTTATTTTTGGAAGGGGAAGAGATATATACTCTTGGTTGTAAAGAAAATCACATGAAATGAGTATAAATAGTGTTGCCCTAAAGGAAAAAACTGAGGCAAAATTAATGTAAGTAGAAAGTTTATTTGGCCCAAATTTGAGGACTGCAACCCAGGAGCATAGATTCAAGTTGCTCTGAATATATGCTCCTATTAGCAGCAGTTACAAAGGTTTTTTTTTCTTTTTTTTCTTTTTTTTTTTTTGAGACAGACTTTCGCTCTTGTCTTGTCACCCAGACTGAAGTGCAGTGGCGTGATCTCGGCTCACTGCAGTCTCCACTTCCTGGGTTCAGGGGATTCTTGTGCCTCAGCTCTCCGAGTGGCTGGGATTACAGGTGTTCGCCCGCCTAATTTTTTTATTTTTAATAGAGACAGTGTTTCATGATGTTGCCTAGGCTGGTCTCCAACTCCTGGCCTCAGGTGATCCACCCACCTCAGCTTCCCAGAGTGCTGGGATTACAGGTGTGAGCCACTGCGCCCAGCCACAAATGGGTTTTTAAAGGAAAAAAGAAGAGGCTGTTCCTAAGTTGTTTATCAATAATTTATGTTACAATAACAAGCTATTGGTTGGCTATACATTGTTCTTTGTATCACAAATTCCAGGAACATGAAGACAGTGGGTGAGGCAGCTGTCAGAAATAAAATGCTTTTAAATAATTGCCCCTGGCTACTAAAAATACAAAAATTAGCCCTGCGTGA
The DNA here is from genome assembly GCF_001698545.2 of Rhinopithecus bieti. Classification (NCBI taxonomy): domain Eukaryota; kingdom Metazoa; phylum Chordata; class Mammalia; order Primates; family Cercopithecidae; genus Rhinopithecus; species Rhinopithecus bieti. Next base: position 973,875 of record NW_016805021.1, read on the forward strand.
TGCTGCACACCTGTAATCCCAGCTACTCGGGAAGCTAAGGCAGGAGAATCGCTTGAAGCCAGGAGTGGAGGTTGCAGTGAGCTGAGATTATGCAACTGCACTCCAGCCTGGGGACAGAGCGAGACATCATCCAAAAAAAAAAAAAAAAAATTTGCCCCTGGGAATGGGTGCAGTGAGATGTGACTGAAATCCTATACTCCTATCTCTCCAGGCCTGATGAATTTTGCATACTTCACATTTCTCAGGCTACTCTGAGCTATTTTTCTTTCTCATTTCCTCCTTTTGATCAGAATGGTTCTCTTCTGAAAGCACTAATGATCAACATTTTAGATGTAAGTTTGTCCCATGTTCCTGGGAAGACTCATTCTCAGATAATCTTGTCCCATGTCAGAGGGAATCAGCAGAAGTACTATGACTTAAGAACTTAGTGAAGATCCAAGGCCGAATCGGTTGCAACAATTCAGGGATTGAACTGAACAATAAAAGGTCAGAGTAATGGAATCTTAGGCCGTTTACTTACACTGGAGTTGAGGCATGTTAGCTCATTTCTAAGCATCTAGCTATCATGATTTTTTTTTGTTATAAACTTTTGTAGTAGACTTTAGACATCTAGAAATACAAAGCATAATTAATTTAGGAATTTAAAATGTGACACGAATAAGGACAGTTATCAACAAAACACCTTGAAAGACAAATATGAAAAGTATTCCTATTCCTGAAGGTAACCGAATGAATATTGTAATCTATTTCTCGTCCTGGTCTAAAGAACAAAGTATTGGAGATCTCCACTGAGGATGATCTCCACTGAGGATGATCTCCACTGAGGATGATGTCCACTCAGGCAGGGCTGCCTAATAGTGTCCCTTCTAATGTAGTTGTTGGAACAAGTCCTTTATTTGATAGCATTCCCCTCCCTTCCTTCCTTCCTTCCTTCCTTCCTTCCTTCCTTCCTTCCGTTCCTTCCTTCTTCTTCCCTTCTTCCTTCCCTTCCTTTCTTCCTTCCTTTCTTTTCTTCCTTTCGTTTTTCGTTCTTTCCTTTGCCTTTTCGCATTAAACCAAGAATCTGCCCAGGTTGGGGTCGCATCGATCTTGGATGGTTTTTGTCTCCTGCCTGGTGTGAGCTACTGGGTGAGAAAATGATCCCTTAATTGATTTAGAATTTTCCAGTTAGCAGAAACGTTAATAGAGGCCTTTGCCACAAATGAAGAATGTATCACATTGCTTAATGAAAAACCAAACTCTGTAAAGAGTTTTCAAGAGTTTATTCTGAGCTAACATGAGTGAATCGTGGCCCAGGGAAACACAACCTCAGGCACAGTCCTGGAGAACTTGCACCAGAAAGTGATGGATTTACTGGTTTGGTTTTTATATTATTTCAGCGGAGCGCAGGAATTATAGGTGAAGACTTAAATCAATAGCATGGAAGGTATCCACTGCCCTTCCATATGAAAGGTGGTGCCTCTACACCTGTCAGCTGCCAGCACTTTGGGGAGGGCTGGAGGGTGAGCGGCATACACAAAGGTCAGAGATGGGAGACCACCTGAGCCAACATGGACGGTGAGACCCCGTCCTGCCTTGTACTAAAATGCAAAAATTAGCTGGGTGTGGTGGCTGCACGCCTGCTAGCTCGCAGGCTACTTGCGTGAGGATGAGGCAGAGAATTGCCGTCTGAACCCCAGGAGGCCCAGAGGTTCGAGTGAGGCCAGATCGTTGTCACTGTGCTCCAGCCACCTGGCCAACAGATTGAGGAGACTCTGTCTCAAAAAAAAAAAAAAAAAGAAAGAGAAGAAAGAAAGAAAAGAAAGAAAGAAAGAAAACGTGGATATCTTAAAGCAGGGACTTGACAGGGCTATAGGTGGATTCGAGGATTTCTTTTTTTTTTTTTTTTTTTTTTGAGACGTCTCGCCTGTCTCCCAGGCTAGAGTGCCGAGTGGCTGACCCAATCTCAGCTTCACTGCCTAACCTCACCTCCCGGGATTTCAAGCAATTCTCTTGCTCAGCTCCCAAGTAGCTGGACTACAGGCATCTGCGACCCATGCCCGGCGCTAATTTTGTATTTTTAGTAGAGACGGGGGTTTCACCATATTGGCCAGGCGGGTCGCCGACTCCTGACCTTGTTGATCTGCCTGCCTCGCCTCCCAACAGGTGCTGATTACAGGCATAAGCCACCGTGCCCAGTCAGAGATTCTTTAATTTGGAATTGACCAAAAGAGTAGGGCTGTGTCTAAAACTTGAAGTCAGCACAAAGGGACATTTTTTTTTTTTTTTTCAGACGGATTTTCGCTCTCTCACCCAGGCTGGAGTGCAATGGTGTGATCTCGAATCACTGCAACCTCCGCCTCGCTGGTTCAAGCAATTCTCCTGCCTCAGCCTCCCAAGTAGCTAGGATTACAGGCATGCACCATGATGCCCTGCTAATTCTGTCTTTTAAGTAGAGACGGGATTTCACCATGTTGGTCAGGCTGGTCTTGAACTCCTGACCTCAGGTGATCCACCAGCCTCGGCCTCCCAAAGTGCTAGGATTACAGGTGTCACCCACTGCACCCAGCCAGAAAGGAATGTTTTAAGTTAAGCATGCTATGTAGCACGATTGATGGCTTGCAGACATGACTTAACCCTTTTCTTCCATAGTCTTAGGTCTTATTTATAATTTGATATCTTACTGCCACAGAGTCTGTTTTTTCAGTCTTATAATCTCTATTTTAACATTAATGCTGGCCAATTGTTGTGCCTAAACTCCAAAAGGGAGGGGATACAATGAGGCGTGCTTGACCTCTCTTCCTGTTTTGACTGGGAGTTTAGTTTTTTTTTTTTTTTATTTGACGGAGTCTTGCTCTGTGGCCCAGGCTGGAGTACAGAGGTGCGATCTCAGCTCACTACAAGCTCTGCCTCCTGGGTTCATGTTTCTCCTGCCTCAGCCTCCTGAGTACCTGGGACTACAGGTGCCCGCCACCACGCCTGGCTAATTTTTTTGTATTTTTAGTAGAGATGGGGATGGTCTCGATCTCCTGACCTCGTGATTCGCCCGCCTCAGCCTCCCAAAGTGCTGGGATTGCAGGTGTGAGCCACCGCACCCAGCCCCTGGGAGTTCCGTTTTTAAGTTTCTCTGGGGTTCCCTTGGACAAGAGGGGGTTCATTCAGTTGGTAAGGGATTTTGGATTTTATTTTTAGTTTACAACTTTTCTTTTTCTTTTGAATTGGAGTCTCACTCCATCAGAGTGCAGTGGCGCGATCTCAGGTCACTGCAAACTTCACCATCAGGTTCAACCAATTCTCTGCCTCAGCCTCCCGAGTAGCTGGGATTACAGGTGCCTGCCACCACACCCGGCTAATTTTTGTATTTTTAGTAGAGACAGGGTTTCACCATGTTGGCCAGGCTGGTCTTGAATTCCTGACCTCGTGATCCACCCACCTCGGCCTCCCAAAGTGCTGATATTACAGGCTTAAGCCACCAGGTCTGGCCTAATTTACAACTTTTAAGGAGAGCTGGTTCATAGGCTCCTTTATCCAGGTGCATGGGTAGTCCTATTCCCATTTCAAAGGCAGAAAGCTGATGTTTTCCAAACAGGGTAGAATGTAAGTTAAGCAAATGGAAGATCCTTAGGCCAAGGAAATTTAAAACTTCCTTTAAGCTTTCAACTGACTTTTCATTATTCTGTGTATTCATTCTACCAGTCTGGAAGACTGAGTGATTTGCACAACGGAAATGCTAATCCATCCAATCTCAATCATCTTTGACCACACAAAATAGTATTTCTGGCTGAGCATAGTGGCTAATGCCTGTAATCCTAGCACTTTGGGAGACTGTTGTGGGAGGATTGCTTGACCCCAGGAGTTGGAGATCAACCTCGGCAACATAGTGAGACCTCGTCTCCACCAAAATAATTTTTTTATATAAAAAACCAAGATAAGATTTCTATAAACTTCTCATAACCACTTACTTAGAATTTTTTGCATTCTCTTTCTTTAACTTTCTATGTTCATGTACTTTAATCCATCATTCTTTCTTTCGTCCTTTCAAATTAAAACAGCCTTTAAAAGCCTCTAGACAAAATTAGTTTTCCCTTAACAAAAACCTCACTCTCATACTTTCTTTATAACCTTCTTTACCAAAATACATCCTATTTTCTTATACACTGTGTATACAGAATGGTTTCTCTTACATCTAGTAGTTTCAATTGCATGTATGAACTACAATTTTAACTTTAGCAACCTGAATTTCTGATGGAAAACTTAGGAAGTAATTTTGAACTGTTTTATATCAATACTGGTAGATGGATGAAAACCATTTTATGATATCTCAATTTATTTTTGTTTATTCACAGGTCTAAAATATATTTAGCTTTTCTATACCATATAAAAATCTCAAAGTATATACAGTTAAACTTATATTTAATGATTAATGTTTTAGTATTTTTACTTAGAGATGGTTCAGACATTTCATGAACATCTACTACTTAATTAAAACATGACTTTAATATTAAGTTACTGAGGCTGGGCACAGTGGCTTATGCCTGTAATCCCAGCACTTTGAGAAGCTGAGGTGGGCGGATCACTTGAGGTCAGGAGATCAAGACCAGCCTGGCCAACATGGTGAAACCCCATCTCTACTAAAAGTACAAAAATTAGCCAGGTGTGGTGGTGCACACCTGTAATGTAATCCCAGCTACTTGGGAGGCTGAGGCGGGAGAATCTCTTGAACCTGGGAGGCAGAGGTTGCAGTGAGCTGAGATTGCTCCACTGCACTCCAGCCTCAGTGACAGAGCATGATTCCATCTCAAAAAAAAAAAAAAAAAAGGTTAAGTTTTTGAAACTTTGAATCTTTTTACTGAAAAAGGTTTTTGAAAAGTTCATTTATCAATTTTTCAAAAACTCACCACTATACCAAATGAGTACACTGATCAACTTTTGTCTCTATTCATTTAACTTACTCACTTTTAACAATTATGCTTGAATTGTTCATTTAACAAAGCTAGCCATCATCTCATGTTATTTCGTGTTAATCATTTTTGTAGCCTGCAAATGTTAGGCAGTTGCCACCGAAGCAAAAACCCTAAAGTTAAATACATGAGTATTTTGCTGATCCAAAGACATAGCTATTTTTATTAAACCAATAATATTAAAGTGGTCTTCTTTACTAAAGATTTACTCAAGTCATATGAACTGAACATTTTAGTTAGTTTCTATTTTGATTTAAGTGCTTACTTTTTTTTTTTTTTTTTTGTAAGACAAAGTCTCACTCTGTCACCCAGGCTGGAGTGCAGTGGCACGATCTTGGCTCACTGCAAACTCCGCCTCCCGGGTTCCAGAGATTCTCCTGCCTCAGCCTCCTGAGTAGCTGGGATTACAGACATGCTTCACTATGCCTGGCTAATTTTTAATGTATTTTGAGTAGAGATGGGGTTTTACCATGTTGGCCAAGCTGGTCTCAGTCTCCTGACCTCGTGACCCGCCCACCTCCAAAGGGCTGAAATTACAGGCTTGAGCCACCAAGCCTGGTCAAGTGCTTACGTTTTTTTTTAGAGCCAATTAGTTGGAGCTCTTTTGTATATTTTGGTAGTGAAATATCCCTTACACATAATATAAACATACATACGTACAGATCTTTTCTTTTTTTTGAGATTGAGTTTCCCTCTTGTTGCCCAGGCTGGAGTGCAATGGCACCATCTCGGCTCACTGCAACCTCTGACTCCCAGGTTCAAGCGATTCTCCTGCCTCAGTCTCCCAGGTAGCTGGGATTATAGGCTGGAGTGCAGTGGTGCGATCTTGGCTCACTACAACCTCTGCCTCCTGGGTTCAAGTGATTTTCCTGCCTCAGCCTCCCGAGTAGCTGGGATTACAGGCATGTGCCACCATGTCCAGGTAATTTTTGTATTTTTAGTAGAGACAGGGTTTCATCATATTGGTCAGGCTGGTCCTGAACTCTTGACCTCAGGTGATCTGCCCGCCTCAGCCTCCCAAAATGCTAGGATTACATGTGTGAGCCACTGCGCCAGGCCTGAGGGAGATTTTAAGCTATCTAAAAGGCCAGTGAAGTTTTACAGTTTTTTCTCAGCAAAAATCATGCCAACAAAATAGGAAACAGAGGGAACCAACGATTTTTTAAAATAAGGTTTTTAGTATATTAACAACAACAAAAAACAAACCCAGAAACAGAATACAAAAGAGGAAAAGCAGAAAGACCTTTATTTTTCACAAAGAAAGTTATAGTCTGAATATCAGTTTTTAAGCTAACTTCCAGCCATTAGAACTCTTTAAAAAATATTTTCAAATATTTTCTTATCAAATTTCAACCATGACAAACAATAAGTATGTCCTTCGGGCTGGACGCAGTGGCTCACGCCTGTAATCCCAACACTTTGGGACGCTGAGGCGGGTGGATCGCTTGAAGTCAGGAGTTTGAGACCAGCCTGGCCAATATGGTGAAACCCTGTCTCTACTAAAAATAGAAAAATTAGCTGGGCATGGTGGCACAAGTCTGTAATCCCAGCTACTTGGGAGTTTGGGGCAGGAGAATTGCTTGAACCCGGGAGGCGGAGGTTGCAGTGAACTGAGATCGCACCACTGCACAGCCAGGGTGACAGAGCAAGACTCTGTCTCAAAAAAAAAAAAAAAGGTATGTCTTCCTTTCAGTTTGTCTGGTTCAACTTTTTCCAACTGTGGACACAAATGAATTATTTTACGTATTTCAAAGGATCCCCCCATTTCAGCCATTGATGTTTATGACCGTTCCAGGTTATGTGAGTCAATTTTCTTAGATATTTACAAGAGGATGCCCCATAAGCATTGTGCCTAAAACCAGCTGGTGTTTCTAAAGGAGGTTGTCCCTTTAAAGAGTGCTCAGATTTTGAAGCTTGATTTCCCGTAATTTTGGAACTTTTCAAAATTGATCGAGGCCAGAAATATATTTTGGGTCAAAGTGTGCTGCTTATGAGCATAAATTACCCATATGCATGTTTTGGTTTGGAATCAACAGAAATTGGTCACAAATGAAAATACAAGTCTAAATTATAAGTAATAGAAAGCAACTGCAGTTCTAAAAGCATGCTATAGAATTCTAGGCTAGAAGAAGTGAAACCACTGGTGCTAGAGTACCCATATGACCTCTAACTTGAACTTTTTGTCATGAGGTAGAGGCAGAGAAGGCAGAAGTCCTCTGCATAACTTCTTGCCCCACTGTGACCTGAACCTTCTGCTTTGAGGCCAAAGAGCTGTGAGGAACAAGAAGCAGGCAGCTCTCTGCAGAGCTTTTTACCTGAATGTCCTATCCAGGGAGAGAGACTAAAGCTCTCATTCTTAAAGGAAAGAGATGGTTTGCAGAACAGCTTAAAATCTAGACTGCAACTGAAAAGAAAGGAAGGTTCAGATTTAGAAGAAGTCACCCCCAACATGTGGTAGGACCTCCAAAAATGGAGAATGCAATGGGTTCATGCTGGTATCAAGCACTGATTTCAGAGAGAAACACGAGGTGGTGGTGGGAAGTCACTCTGAATCCTGCCAACCTAAAGGAAAAAACTGAGGTAAAATTAATATAAGTAGAGAGTTGATTTGGGCTGAGTTTGAGGACTGCAACCTAAGAGCATAGATTCACGGTGCTCTGAATAGTTGCTTTGATTAGCAGCAGTTACAAGTGGGTTTTTAAAGGAAAAAAGAAGAGGCAGTTCCTAAGTTGCTTACCAAGAATTTACGTTAAAATAACACAAGATATTGATTGGCCGCACATTGTTCTTGGTATCTCAGATTCCAGGAAAATGAAGATAACGGATGAGGCAGCTAGTCAGGAACAAAATGCTTTTAGCCAATTGTCCGTGGGAATGGGGGATAACCGAAGTCCCAGACTCAAGTCTCTCTGGGCCTGATCAATTTTGCATACCTCACATAGCTCGGAGTGCTCTGAGCTGTTTCCTCTTCTCAATAGTAAATAAGAAATTTAGTCTAATGCCTGGTGTACAGTAAGTGCTCAGTAAAATGTTAGAATCCCTTCCCTTTGAAATGATAGATACAACTTTTCCTGTGGAGGAAAAATGAGCAGGAGAAAACCAACCACCACCAGCATAACGAATGGATAAAATTTATAAATGATTATGTAACTTTTATCTGTAGATTTGAAACTCTTTCTCTACCATGGAACTGCCATTGCAAAATTATAACTGAGAATATAATCACAGTGAAAAAAATCTGACCTAACTAACTTCATCTTCCTTCTAACCTCCAAGTTGTTCTTGCTCATTCCTGGACATAGGCCAAACTAACTTTGGGAGAAACTTAGTTTATAGTTTTAACTTTTTTTTTTTTTTCCTGAGACAGAGTCTTGCGCTGTCACCCAGGCTGGAGTGCAGTGGCACGATCTCACCTCACCGCAACCTTCACCTCCTGGGTTCAAGCTATTCTCATGCCTCAGCCTCCCAAGCAGCTGGGACTACAGGTGCACATCAGCACACCTGGCTAATTTTTGTATTTTTAGTAGAGACAGGGTTTTGCCATGTTGGCCACACTTGTCTAGAATTCCTGGCCTCAAGTGTCTAGTTTAACTTTGAAACAAAGACAATAACAGCCCTTTCCCAGAACAAATCCCCTTCCTGCCTGGGGACTAGACTGCCTTTGTGGGATTAACAAAATAGCCACAAGATTAGATATTATGGTTTAGGAGTCATGCAGCTGGAGGCTACAACATTTTGACCCTTCCCAAATTTTTCCTGGAGATAATATCACTATTGTAAAACTGAAGATCAGTACTCAAAATATTTTGTAGACCCTGCACTTGACAGATCAGCTTACCACCCAGATGGAATTATAAATTGGCTCATCTGATCTTATGGCCACCACCCAGGAAGTGACTCAGCACAAGAGGACAGCATTGACTCCCTATGATTTCATCTTTGACCCAACCAATCAGCACTACCAACTCACTGACCCCTCCCCACCAAATTATCCTTAAATACTCCAGTCCCTGAATTCTCAGGGAGACTGATTTGAGTCATAATAAAACCCCAGTCTTCAATACAGCTGGCTCTGTGTGAATTAACCTCTTTCTCTATTGCAATTCCCTGTCTTGGTAAATCAGCTCTATCTAGGCAGTGGGCAAGAAAAACCCACTGGGCAGTTACAAATCTGGGGGCTTGACCAGGATCACCCTTGTGGCTACCTGCCTGTGGCTCAGTACCCAACTCCAGCAATGGATCCAGAGGCCAGCCCAAATGGCCACTTATTTCTCCTGGATTCAGGGCTGACTCTGGTACTGTCTCTACCAGTGCGATGCTGCTGACCCAATATGCATGGATTTAATTGCAATAGAGAAATAGTACTGGGGAGACTGATTTGAGTAATTATAAAACTCTGGTCTCCTGTACAGCTTGCTCTGCATGAATTACTCTTTCTCTATTGCAGCTCCTCTGCCTTGATAAATCAGCTGTATCTAGGCAGTGGACAAGGAGAACCTGTTGGGTAGTTACAAATTTGGGGGCTCATCCAGGATTGTCCTTGTTTCTACCTGCCCACAGTTTGGTAGCCCCCTACTGGTGATGGATCCAGAGGCCAGCCCAAGCAGACATCTAGTTCTCTTTGACTCTGGCGTGGTATGTATTGGCATGGCATTACTAGCCCATGGTGCATGGATTTAATTGTGATAGAGAAATAATTGTGGGGAGACATCCCATAACTGTAGCCTCATCACAGGGTGTCTGTAGCCCCACCATGGGATGTCTGTAGCCTCACCACAGAGTGTCTGATTTGATGAGTATTCTAGGTGTTGCCAACAACCCCTTCCTTCTCCTGATTTGTTGGCCTCAATGAAAGGGCTGCTATCTATAACCCAATCATGGGGTGCCTGTCTGTAGCCCCATTACGGAGTATCTGCTCTAATTGGATGGGGATTAGGGGACGTATTTAGAGGAATACTCTTGGTTTGTGATTTAATCTGGAATTTCTGTCTGGAAGGACTTCTGCTTGACTTTTTTGTTGTATGTATTTGCATGTGTAAGGAGATCTCTGAAGAAATTGCTGATGAAAGTCCAACAGGCTCTTGTAGTTTGTCTGGTTGGTCACATTTGCTGAAACCTGGAGGAATTGTTAGTGGAAGCTCAACAGGCCTGACTCAGGGTGACTGTCCGTTCTTCTGGAAACTGCAGAGAAAAGAAACCTGGAAACCTTGTACGCTGACAAAAAGGGACACAATTGGATATGATGGTTATTTTACCAAGGTTTTGAAATGTCATGCTTTCAAATGTAAACAGACTGCTTTAAGGAATCGAAGTTGACTTATAGAGCCAATAAAAGCCGTGCAGGAAAGCTGGCCTCATACTTTGTCTACACAGTGTCTGTTCAGGGCTCCTGACCTGTGGAAGTAAAGAATGTCACTTTCTGAAAGACCAGGGATCCCAAATTATCTTGGGGCCTGGAGAGGAGGAAAATTCATCCAACTCATACAGGTATATTTGCAGGCATAGATAAATCCATGGATGGGCTTCAAGGCTTTAACAAGTATAATCTGAGATTCCTTACGGAACAAAGTTTCAGCAAAGCCAATTTTTATTTTATTTTATTTTATTTTGAGACAGATTCTCGCTCTGTCACCAGGCTGGAGTACAGTGGCTCAATCTCAGCTGACTGGAACCTCCAACTCCCTGGTTCAAATGATCCTCCTGCCTCAGCCTCCTGAGTAGCTGGGATGGTGCCCACCACCTTGCCTGGCTAATTTTTGTATTTTTAGTAGAGACGGGGTTTCATCATGTTGGCCAGGATGTCCTCGAACTCCTGACCTCAGGTGATCCACCCGCCTCAACCTCCAGAGTGCTGGGATTATAGTCATGAACCACCGCGTGTAGCCTCAGCAAAGCCAATTTTAAAAGGAGCCTATATAGCAAATAATTATTCTTGCTGCATTTTATACAAATAATCAGGCCATGCATAATACGACTAAAACTTATTTTGCTTTAATAAAAACAGCAACTGTGGAGATAAAAATTATGTTTCAGAAAACTATAGTACACCTATTGTTAGTTGTTCTCAAGTTTTTATTATTTTCTGCAATTTGGACTAAATGCTAAATTCTTCGTGGGCTATAAGTCCCCAAACTAATGCTTTCAAATCTTTACTTCTAAAACTAGGATTTACATTTCTTATCCTAGGACTCATTTACCTTATAGCATGCTACTCACTTAAAAGGTGTACTAAAACTGTATCTGAGAATACTGAAGCCTTTGTCGTGTAAGCCTTGGAACCCCAGCCCAGTCCCTATGCTCAGACAGCTGCAAAGTGGTTCCACTCCTCTCACCTTGCGGTCAACTCCTATTCCCACTACGCCCCCTTGTCAGCAGGAAGAAACCAGTGCAGCTTTTGACCTTTTCCCATCTTCCTAGACACACCTGTAGAAAAAGGTCTTGTAAAACCCAGACAGAGGGATTGAAATCACCATTGCAAAACTATAACTAAGAATATGATTACCGTGAAGGAGATCTGACCTAACCAATTCCCTCTTGCTTCTAAACTCCAAGCTCTCCTTGTGCATTCCTGGGCATAGACCAAACTAACTTTGGGAAAAACTTAGTCTATAGTTTAATTTTGAAACGAAGACTATAACAGCACTTTTCAAAATAAACCCCCTTTCTGCCCAGGAACTAGACTGCCTTTGTAGGACTAACAAATTAGCCACAGGATTAGAAATTATGGTTTAGGAGTCATGCAGCTGGAGGCTGCAAAATTTTGACCCTCCTCAAATTGCTCCTAGAGATAACATCACTATTGTAAAACTGAAGATCAGTGCTCGAGATATTTTGCAGACCCTGCACTTGATAGATCAGCTGGCACCACCCAGGTGGATAAACTGGCTCATCTGATCTTGTGGCCTCCACCAGGAACTGATTCAGCAAAAGAGGACAGCTTCAACTTCCTATAATTTTATCTCCAAACCAACCAATCAGCACTCCTGACTCACTGTCCCCTACCCACCAAATTATCCTTAAAAACTCCAAATTCTCACCAGACACGGTGGCTCACGCCTGTAATCCCAGCACTTTGGGATTGATCAGGAGATCAGGAGATCAGGAGATCAGGAGATCAGGAGATCAAGACCATCCTGGCTAATGCAGTAAAACCCCATCCATACTAAAAATACAAAAAATTAGCCAAGTGTGGTGGCATGTGCCTGTAATCCCAGCTACTTGGGAAGCTGAGGCAGGAGAATCACTTGAACCTGGGAGGCGGAGGTTGCAGTGAGCCGAGATGGCGCCACTGCACTCCAGCCTGGACGACAGAGCAAGACTCTGTCTCATATAAAACAAAACAAAACAAAACAACAAAAACCCCTCCAAACTCTCAGAGAGACTGATATGAGTAATAATGAAACTCTCGTCTGCCATATAGCCTGTTCTGCGTGAGTTCAAGTCTTTCTTTATTGCAATTCTGCTGTCTGGATTAATCAGCTCTGTCTAGGCAATGGGCAAGGTGAACCCACTGGGTGGTTACAACTACTTCTTTTTCCAGCTCTGTCAGCTAATAACAATTATAACTGATTTGAATTTTTCCTCTTCTGCTTCCTCTAGAAGAGGTGGTATTCATTTTGCTTTGGTGGGAAAGAGTGAGGTGTTTTCACAGAACCATTTTATGCCGTGCTAAGAAGAGTGGACTTTACTCTGCAGGCTGAGGAGCCAACAGCGTTTTTCAAGTGGGGAAGGTGGGAAAGTCTTTTAATTTCAGATTACCCATGTGGTGTAGAAGTGGAGAATAAAAGAGTGAGGCTCTAGGCTATAAATCAGTTACTTACTCAATAGATATATACTGAGTGTCTACTTGGAGTTAGGCACTAGAGTTACCAGGTCTCTGACCTTTTCGGGCTGACTGCATAGGAGTCTGTAGTCTCACCTGCGCTTCGGTATATGCTATGAAGGAAAAGAATAGGTCTTATGGCGCTCTGAGGACATGATAGTTGACCCCGAGAGTAATTAAGTCAGACGAGAGGAAATAAGAACTCAAGGAAAGACCTCATTCAGGAAGGAGACACTTGAGCATACTTACATACTGAAGGGAAGGATAAGGTAGAGAAGAGGGAGGAGAGGAGTGAAAGACAGATATAAAAGAGGGGATCATTCATGAAGCAACAACCCTCAGAGGGTAGAGGCAATAGGAAATAATTAGCCTTGGGCAGGAAGAAGGTTACCACTTGCTCTGGGGTAGGATGAAAGGAGAGAGAAAGCAGAAGTTTATAGATGAAGGATAAGGTATAGAAGAGTTTTCATGTAATGGTCTCATGTCCTCTGTGTAGTAGGAGGATAAGTAGCTGCTGAATATCGGAGAGCTGAAAGAGTAGAGGGCTTGAGGAAAGAGGTATATGGGTTGAAGTGGCTCCCGTAGGAGACCAGAGGGAGCCACAGCTGATTGGTCTGGCTCTGTTCCGAAGGCTCTCATGATTACTCTGATTTTATATTTTAGACTCATCTCTCATCCCTCTGAGGGATGCCCCCATAGTGTTTCCTTTCTGCCTTTAATTATTGCATTTTCCAAGGAATGCAGTAACGACAGACAGCAGCTGTGAGGACAAGCACAGGAGAAAGAATTTTCCCATTACACCTGTGCCTCCTACACAAAAGAAATAATACATTTATGCAGGCCTGCTTGCATCCATCCCTTAAGTGAAACCTGATAATGAGATTGGCAAAAATGAAAAATCTGACAATATTGAGTGTGGGTGTCAATGTGGGCAAAAAGGAACTCTTGTAAGTTGCTGGGGGAAGTGTAAATTGATACAAATACTACAAAGAACAATTTTGCAATATTTTGTAAAGTTTAAATTGCCACAACCTGTATATGCGTACACATAGACCTTAGAAAATTGTTTTGTAAACTACAGATGGAGACCCCAACAGTGGGTCTAGAAATCAATTTAGTGGATGTTAACTAGCAATTTAAATAACATAGATTTGGCCGGGTGTGGTGGCTCATGCCTGTAATCCCAGCAAATTGGAAGGCTGAGGTGGGAGGATTACATGAAGTCAGGAGTGCAAGACTAGCCTGGCAAACATGACGAAACCCCGTATCTACTAAAAATACAAAAATTAGCTGGAGGTCGGGCGCGGTGGCTCACCCCTGTAATCCCAGCACTTTGGGAGGCTGAGGCGGGTGGATCACGAGGTCAGGAGATCAAGACCATCCTGGCGAACACAGTGAAACCCCGTCTCTACTAAAAATACAAAAAATTAGCCGGGCGTGGTGGTGGGCGCCTGTAGTCCCAGCTACTCGGGAGGCTGAGGCAGGAGAATGGCGTGAACCCGGGAGGCGGATGCCACTGCACTCCCGTCTGGGCAACAGAGCAAGACTCCGTCTCAAAAAAAAAAAAAAAAAAATTAGCTGGGTGTGGTGGCGGGTGCCTGTAATCCCAGCAACTCAGGAGGCTGAAGCAAGAGAATCCCTTGAATCCAGGAGGCAGAGGTTGCAGTGAGCCGAGATCGAGCCACTGCACTCCAGCCTGGGTGACAAAGTGAGACTCCATCTCAAAATAAAAAATAAAAATAAATAAATAAATAACATAGATTATGATGCACACCTGTAATCCCAGCTACTGAGGAGGCTGAGGCAGGAGGATGGCTTGAGCCTAGCAGTTTGAGTCTGTGGTGCACTATGATCACCTGTGAATAACTACTACACTCCAGCCTGAGCAACATAGTAAATAAACAATTAACAGATTAAAAATATGTTAACATCAAGGGCCATTTCTTTGTAGAAAGAATAAGTACTTTTTGCTGGGTGCAGTGGCTCATGCCTGTAATCCCAGCACTTTGGGAGGTCGAGGAGGGCGGATCACCTAAGGTCGGGAGTTTGCGACCAGCCTGACCAACATGGAGAAACCTCGTCTCTATTAAAAATACAAAATTAGCCGGGCGTGGTGGCGCATGCCTGTAATCCCAGCTACTTGGATGGCTGAGGCAGGGAATTGCTTGAACCCAGAAGGAGGAGGTTGCGGTGAGCCGAGATCACACTATTGCATTTCAGCCTGGGCAACAAAAGCAAAACTCCGTCAAAAAAAAAAAAAAAAAAAAAAAAAAAAAATACTTTTATCATGAAACTTTAGTTTCAATTAAGTATACATAACTGGTCACAATGACATATAGGTTGGTCACAATGAGACATTTCTTATGGACTGGGTCTAAATATCTGAGAAACAACTTAGAGAAACTCTTGCACCTGTGTGCAAGGAAACATGAATAAAGCTATTTGCTGTAGCTTTGATTATAATAGTGATTTATAATTTAGGAAATAATCTCCATCAATAGATGAATTTAAAGTGGCGTATTTATACAACGAAATATTTAAGTCTAAATATATCAGCATACACGGATCTCAAAAACAATATTGAGTGAAAATGTGACTTGCAGAATATGTATGATACCATTTATGAAATTTTAAAAAAATTCACAAAATAATACTATACATTATTTCACTATACTTATGTGTATGTAAAATAATAATTTTAAAAAGATGGGAAAGATATGTCATACAATTTGATAGTTGTTACCTCTGA
The DNA here is from genome assembly GCF_001698545.2 of Rhinopithecus bieti. Taxonomy (NCBI): domain Eukaryota; kingdom Metazoa; phylum Chordata; class Mammalia; order Primates; family Cercopithecidae; genus Rhinopithecus; species Rhinopithecus bieti. Next base: position 989,386 of record NW_016805021.1, read on the forward strand.
AGAGTAGGAATAGAATTGGGACTGGGCATAAAAACAAAGATTTTATTTCTAATTTTTTTAATTGAAAATGTTCCTGAGAAAAATATAAGGTAATAATTTCAGTCAATTTGGAGCAGTAAGTACACTACTATGTGTTATATTTTTCTTTGTACTCATTGTGGTTTAAAGGATATGTTTATAAATTCTGGCCAGGTGCTGTGGCTCAAGACTGCAATCTCAGCACTTTGGGAGGCTGAGGCAGGTGGATCGCTTGAGGTCAGGAGTTTGAGACTAGCCTGGTCAGTATGGTGAAACCCCATTTCTACCAAAAATACAAAAATTAACCAGGTATGGTGGCAGGAGCCTGTAATCCCAACTACTCAGGAGGCTGAGGCAGGAGAATCACTTGAGCCTGGGAGGTGGAGGTTGCAGTGAGCTGAGATCATGCCGTTGCACTCCAGCCTGGGCAAAAGAGTGAGATTCTGTCTCAATAATAATATAATAATAATAATAATAATTGAAATAAAAGATATATCTATAAATTTTTTGATATTTCTCTCCTTAGAGATGGAGCTTAATTTCCCTCCCCTTGAGTATGGGGTGGACTTGGTACTCGGTGACTTTCTCCTAGCAGATAGAAAATGAAAGAAATGATGGAATGTCACATCCAAGATTGGAGGAGTGGATACACCTACAAGATTAGGAGACTACAGCTTCTGTGTTGGGTTCTCTCTTTCTTTTTCATATTCTCTGATTTCTCATTCTGGGGACCAGCTTCCAAGTTGTCTGAGCAGTCTTATGAAGAGGCTCACGTGGTAAGGAACTGAAATTTACTGAATAAGCTCAGAGGGAGATTCTCCAGCTCCTTCAGATGACTGCAGCCCTGGCCAACAATCTGACTATAATCTCATGAGAGAGTCAGAGATGGAAGCATCCAGCTAAGCCACTCTCAGATTCCTGAGTCACAGAAATTACGTGAGACTAACGCTTGTTTAAAGCTGCTAAGTTGTAGGATAATTCATTATGTAGCATTAGATAACTAATATTAGTTCTTCTCTGTATTTAAATTTTTTCCCAAAAAAGAGAAAAGCATCTCTACATAAACTTATTAGTCAATAAATCTTAAAAATAAAATGAAGTAAAATAATTTAGAAAAGAAGTCTCCTTCAAATATCAACAGTATCAGCCGGGCGCAATGGCTCACGCCTGTAATCTTAAAATTTGGGAGGCTAAGGCGGGCGGATCACCTGAAGTTAGGAGTTCGAGAGCAGCCTGGCCAATGTGAAACCTCATCTGTACTAAAAATACAAAAATTAGCTGGGCGTGGTGGCAGGCACCTGTAATCCCAGCTACTCAGGAGGCTGAGGCAGGAGAATCCCTTGAACCCTGGAAGCAGAGGTTGCAGTGAGCCGAGATCACACCATTGCACTCCAGCCTGGACTACAGAGTGAGACTCCCTCTCAAAAACAAACAAACAAACAACAAAAAACCCAATATCAACAGGTATCAATGTCTGCTTCATGGTTCAGCTAAAAGATTAAGTGAATCAACACATAGAAATCAATTAGAACAGTGTTTCAACATAGTAAGCACTTTCTTACATGTAGCTGCCATTATTATTGTTTGAATGAAAGGGACCTTAAAAATAATTGAATTCAGCCAGGCACGGTGGCTCACGCCTGAAATCCCAGCACTTTGGGAGGTCGAGACAGGTGGATCACGAGGTCAGGAGATCGAGACCATCCTCACTAACACGGTGAAACCCCGTCTCTACTAAAAATACAAAAGATCAGCCGTGGGGAGCTAATCAGTAGTGGTGGGCACCTGTAGTCCCAGCTACTCGGGAGGCTGAGGCAGGAGAATGGCGTGAACCCAGGAGGCGGAGCGTGCAGTGAACTGAGATCGCACCACTGCACTCCAGCCTGGGCAACAGAGTGAGACTCGGTCTCAAAAAGAAAAAAAGGAAAAGAAAAAAAAATCTAATTCAGTTTCCTCATTTTGCAGGTGAGGAAAGTAGAGGTTTAGAGTGGTGAAACTCTTGGTTCAAGGCCTCAAAGTTATTTCCTTCTTGAAATGTTATTCCATGAGAATTTTCTTTTTTTCTTTCTTTCTTTCTTTCTTTCCTTTCTTTCTTTCTTTCTTTCTCTTTCTTTCTTTTCTTTCTCTCTCTCTCTTTCGCTCTTTCTTTCTTTCTTCTTCTTCTTCTTTTTTTTTTTTTTTGGAAACAGGGTCTCACGCTATTGCCCAGGCTGGAATGCAGTGGCACAGTCATGGCTCTCTGCAGCCTCAAACTCCCAGGCTCAAGCAATCTTCCTGACTCAGCCTCCTAGGTAGCTGGGACTGCAGGCACACACCACCACACCTGGCTAATTAAAAAAAAAAAAATTTTTTTTTTTGTAGAGATCAGCTCTCACTGTATTGCCCAGGCTGGTCTTGAACCCTTGGACACAAGTAATCCTCCTGCCTCAGCCTCCCAAATTGTTGTTGGGATTACAGGTGTGAGCCACTGCATCAGGTCCACAAGTACTTTCTTAACCGTTTGATGTTTTATAGACTGCTTTGATGATAAAGGTCCTATAGACTTTCCTGCCTATGACCTTATAGAACTCTAGGACAGGCATTTTCTTTGTATTCTTTATTGGAGATTATTATGGGCTGTTCTCATGCTTTTTCTAAGGCTGATCATATCTGGGATCCTCAGTTCATTCTTCCTAAGAAAGAGACCTATTTCCCCATAATGCACTGGTTTATTTTATTTCAGTAATAGTCTTCTGCTTGGTTCCCTATTATATATTCAAAAGAGGAACATTCCAATCAACCACTAAAATTTTGCATGCCATCTAATGAGATTTGGCAGAATATGAAGAGGCTGAGGAAATACTCTTACTCTATTAAAATGAAACTGAAACGAATCTGAATCAACCATGATGCGTTTGCTTCATTACTTGATTTTCACAACAATTCTATGAAGCACACTGAGATGTTTTCTCCTCTTACAGTGGAAATAACAGAATTTCAGGGAGTTGAAGTGACTTGCTTAAAGTCACAGAAATTAGAAGTCACAGAGTTAAGACTAGAACTTGCATTTTCCTGAGTGTCCTTTTCAAAATATCACTGTATTTCCCCCAGTAATTCATCTGGAGCTGTAGCTTACAAAAAAAGCCAATTGTGCAAAAATATATGTACAAGAATATTCACTGTAGCATTGTTCATAGAGTGAAAACTTAAGGACTACCTAAATATTCAACCATAGGAGATTATTTGAATAAATTTAAAGAAATGATGACATATCCATATTATGAAACACTAAGCAGCTATCTAAAACAACATATATAGTTATACACACACAGTGACAAGGAAGACTATATTGTTCAATTTTAAAAGCAAGTTTTGGAAGAATATAGATCATATAATTTCATGTTTATGTGTTAAACACAAAGTGGGAGGCTATTGTTTTGGACTGAGCTCTTGTACTAGGCCCCAACAGACCAGATCAAATCAGAATGGAGTTGTAACCCATAGTCCCTGGGTTTTTTTTGTTTTTTTTTTTTTTGAGACTCAATCTCGCTCTGTCGCCCAGGCTGGAGTGCAGTGGTGCGATCTCGGCTCACTGCAACCTCTGCCTCCCAGGTTAAAGGAATTCTCCTGCCTCAGCCTCCTGAGTAGCTGGGATTACAGGCACCTACCACAACCCCCGGCTAATTTTTTTTTGTATTTTTAATAGAGACAGGAGTTTCACCATGTTGACCAGGCTGGTCTCGAACTCCTGACCTCAGGTGATCCACCTGCCTTGGCCTTCCAAAGTGTTGGGATTACAGGCATGAGCCACCACGCCCGACTGTCCCTGGGTTTTTGAGTACACATTGTGAAAAAGTACCCCCTTGCAACTATTGCACATTGAGTTCTTGTTTCAAAGAACAAGGAAGAAGCTCAGCCCTGGCAAAAACAAAAAACAAAAAACACTTAGATGCAGAGATAACTCAGTTGGCAGTGAACTCTGGCAAACTCTCCTCATTACCATACTAAAAACTCCACCCAGAAAGGAGCTTATTCACCATTGCTTAAACGTGCGATGTATGAGGTCTGTAGAAGCATGATTGGCAACTGTACAGTGCTGCCTTTACACTGCTACATACAATGACTCAGCTAACCAGCCTAATATAAGCCCTGTTTTCCACTTTGTGTGGGGAGGCATTGCTTTGGAGAATTGTCCCCAGTGTTCTTAGTTGTTACAAGTGATAAAATCCCCTTGGAAAGTCCTCCTTGGTTGTTGCCATTGGACTATCACCTGCCAAGTCATGGAACCAATCCAGTGTGGATAACAGAGTCATTCATGTTAAATGCCACATAATCAAATCGAAACTTAAAAAAAAAAAAAAAAAGATCCCAAAATAGACCACGTTTCATTGAAAATGCGAGATTTCAATATACCTAAGTTAATATAAGGAATTCTCCTCTGCTGTAAACCTTATCGAAAAATGTAACCTGATGTTGACCAATCAGCTTTTTTCTATTGTTTTTTACCTTGTTCCCACCTTCCGAAGCCCACAGTTCTGCCATTGCCCAGGGGGAGCTTTCATTCTATTATATAAAATAGAAGCTGACCTGATTTATGAATTACAAATAAAAGCCAATTAGCCCTGGCTCTGTGGCTGATGTCTGTAATCCCAGCACTTTAGGAGACTGAGGCAGGCAGATCACCTGAGGTCAGGCATTCAAGACCAGCCTGACCAACATGGAGAAACCCCATCTCTACTAAAAATAAAAATTAGCCTGGCGTGGTGGTGCATGCCTGTAATCCCAGCTACTTGGGAGGCTGAGACAGGAGAATCGCTTGAACCCGGGAGGCGGAGGTTGTGGTGAGTCGAGATCGCACCATTGCACTCCAGCCTAGGCAACAAGAACAAAACTCCATCTCAACAAAACAAACAAAAAAAAGCCAATTAGATCTATAATTAAATGCGTAAAATTGTAATTTTCTTTTGACATATACAAGGAAAACACTTGCAAATTAGTATGTCTGTGCATTAAAAGGTCTGGAAAACCCACAGCAAACTTAACAATGACAATCCTTGGGTAGGATAGTTGAGAGTGGGAGAGAAAAGGTGTGTAACTCCAACCTACATTGTTTACATTTTATAATGTTATACATTACTTTGTACGTGAATCAAATGTTTTAAGTTGAATTACTAATTTTTTTTTTTTTTTTGAGATAGGGTCTCACTCTGTTGCCCAGGCTGGAGTGCAGTGGGATGATCTTGGCTCACTGCAACCTCTGCCTCCCAGGTTCAAGCGATTCTCCTGCCTCAGCCTCCTGAGTAGCTGGGATTATAGGCGCACGCCACCACACATGGCTAATTTTTGTATTTTTAGTTAGGGATGGGATTTCATCACATTGGCCAGGCTGGTCTCGAACTCCTGACCTTGTGATCCGCCCGCCTCAGCCTCCCAAAGTGCTGGAATCACAGGTGTGAGCCACTGTGCCTGGTGAATTACTAAAATTTTTTAGAAGTTAGGCCAGGCACGATGGCTCATACCTGTAATCTCAACATTTTGGGAGGCTGAAGTGAGAGGATCGGTTGAGCCCAAGAATTTGAGACCAGCCTGGGCAATGAGTGAGTCCCTATCTCAAAAAAAAAAAAAAAAAAAAAATTAAAAAGTCAGTAGCCAGGCATGGTGGCACCTGCCTATAGTCCCAGCTACCTGGGAGGTTGATGAGGGAGGATTGCTTGATCCCGAGAGGTTGAGCCTGCAATGAGCCATGATCACACCACTGCATTCCAGCCTGGGTGAGAGAGTGAGACTCTGTCTCTAAAAAAAAATTTTTTTAAGTTTATTGAAACCTTGTTATGTGTGTGCTCAGCACTCTGCCAGGGGTTAGAGAACTCATAAGGAAGTTCTCTTGAGGAACTTGGTATCTGGTTAGAGAGAAAAGCAGAACTTAGAGAATGATATAAGACAACAGCTGGAAAAAATGACCAAAAGGTGTACCAGTCAGATGCCTTGAAAAAGTTATTACATTTTCTGTTGTAATAAAAAATGAAAACAGGCTCACATAGATTACATTCTCTGCGGAAGGTTTTTTACAATGGAAATTGTCTCAGGTTCCAAATTTCCTTACACTGGGACCTAGTCCAACTTTGAGTATCACTAAAAAAATCATAAATTGCTCAGTATCAGTTGGGCCAATTAAGCTGGAGTAATCTGTCCTTTATTGTAAATCATTTATAGTTCTCAAAGACAGAATTTGGCTTGTCTAATGTCACTTGACAACAATAAGAATGTGGCTACTGGAGAGCAACTGGGTGAAGTTGAGGTATGAGGCAGGTGGGACTTACCTCTGGACCAGATTGAAGACTGGCCACAGTCAGGAAGAAGCGCCTACCAGTGCCACAACAGTTTACCCTTGCCATGGCAACACTTGGAAGTTACCGCCCATTTTCTCACTATTTCTGGGCAGCCTGCCCCTTAATTAGCATGTCATTAAAAGTGAATATGGCCAGGTGCGGTGGATCACCTGAGGTTGGGAGTTCCAGACTAGCCTGGCCAAGATGGTGAAACCCTATCTCTATTAAAAATACAAAAATTAGCTGGGTGTAGTGTCACACACCTGTAGTCCCAGCTACTCGGGAGTCTGAGGCATGAGAATTGCTTGAACCTGGGATGCAGAGATTGCAGTGAGCTGAGGTGGCACCATTGCACTCCAGCCTGGGCAACAGATCAAGACTCTATCTCAAAAAAAAAAAAAAAAAAAAAAAAAAAAAAAAAAAAAAAAAAAAAAAAAAAAAAAAACAATGGGTATGACTGCAAAAGTGCCCCTGGGCTGCTACTCTAGGCGCACTGCCTATGGGGAAACCCTCCTCTGCAACAGCAGTCACTGAACTTAGTCTCAGTAAAGCAGTTTTCTTCTATTGCCGGCTTGCTCTTGAGTTCCTTCCTGAATGAAGCCAAGAACCTGCCCTGCATCAAAGCCACCCCAGAAGCAAAGCACTTGGTATCTTTTGTGTGTGTGTGTGTGTGTGTGTGTGTGTGTGTGTGTGTGTTTGTGTGTGTGTGTAATGAGGCCTCCCTGAAGTTATGTTCACATTACTTTGACTGGATTTTGGATGCTTGCAAAACTTTTTTCTTTTTTTTTTTTTGAGATGGGGTCTCACTCTCTTGCCCAGGCTGGAGTGCAGCGACACTATCATGGCTCACTGTAGCCTGGACCTCTGGGGCTTAAGCCGTCTTCTGCCTCAGCCTCCCAAGTAGCTGCAACTACAGGGGCACACCACTACGGTCAGCTAATTTTTGTATTTTTGGTAGAGACAGGGTTTTCCCATGTTGCCCAGGCTGGCCTGGAACTCCTGGACTCAAGCCGTCTACTCACCTTGGCCTCCCAAAGTGCTGGGATTACAGGCATGAGCCACTGTGCCCAGTCTTGTAAAACTTTTTTTTTTTTTGAGATGGAGTCTTGCTCTGTCACCCAGGCTGGAGTGTAGTGGCGCGATCTCGGCTCACTGCAATCTCCGCCTCCCAGGTTCAAACGATTCTCCTGCCTCAGCCTCCCCAGTAGCTGGGACTACAGGCACATGCCACCATGCCCCACTAATTTTTTGTATTTTTAGTAGTGATGGGGTTTCACCATGTTAGCCAGGATGGTCTCTATCTCCTGACCTGATGATCTGCCTGCCTCAGCCTCCAAAAGTGCTGGAATTATAGGCGTGAGCCACTGTGCCTGGCCGCCTTGTAAAACTTAAATCACACATTAATTGAAAAATCTCTTAGGATTTGTAATTTCCAATTTTAAATAATTTTGTTATTATGCATAACATACTCATTCATTATTATAATAAATGAACACCAAGGTACCCACCCCCCAACTTAAGAGCTAGAATATCACCAGTATGTCCCATTCTCTGTCTCTTCACTCTCTCATTCCTCTCCCTTTCTCCCTATCCCCATGGGTATCTGCTACTCTGAGTTTTGTATTTATCATTCCCATGCTTTGTAAATAGTTTACCATAAATGGATGTATCCCTAAACAACAACTGTTTTAGTTTTGAATGTATTTTAAGCCTCATATAACCGGGATCATATAGATCTTTTCTCCTACATCTTATTCTTCCTACACTCAACATATGGGTGTATGAAGTTCATCCATGTTGATATATGTAGCTGTAATTTATTTTCACTGCTCTATTGTTTTCTCTTTTACAAATAAAGCACAATTTATTCATTGAGTTTCTTGTCAAGGAATATGGGAGTTACCAGTTTTTGGTATTTGAAGTAATGCTGGTGTTGACATAATTGTACATCTCCTGGGTAGGAATTTCTTTCTTTTGTTTTTCTGAGACGGAGTCTCACTCTGTCACCCAGACTGGAGCACAGTGGTGTGATCTCAGCTCAATGTAGCCTCCCCCTCCTGGGTTCAAGTGATTCTCCTGCCTCGGCCTCCTGAGTAGCTGAGATTACAGGTTCCCACCACCTCACGTGGCTAATTTTTGTAGTTTTAGTAGAGACAAGGTTTCTCCATGTTGGCCAGGCTGGTCTCAAACCCCTGCCCTCAAGTGATCCGCCCACCTCAGCCTCCCAAAGTGCTGGGATTACAGGCATGAACCACCATGCCTGTCCAACAATTTGTAATTTCACCAGAAGTATTTAAGAGCTCTCATTGATCCACATCCTTATCAATACTTTATATTGGCCTATTTTAAAATTTCTGCCAGGGATATCATTCTACAGATAGCTGAACCTATATTTATATTTTTATTTTCCCTGTTGTCATTTTTTGGTTCAACTTTAACCTCAGTTTGAAGGTATCTTTTCATCATGTCCTTATACACCTACACTGCTTATCTATCATTTTAAATAAATCTAATTTGTAGATGCCGACTAAGTGCTGTATGATGTTTAGGTTGATTGATTAATAATATTAATTATTTGCCAGCATGGCATCATCTGGGTAGTGCACTGGCACAATTCATTGTATTCAGCATTCCTTGTATCCCCTTTGCCTCAGTCCTATTTATCCTCCTGCCCAAAACATCAGGTTATTTCCTGGAGGATCAAGCTCAAGTGACTTCCATGCTGCAATAGCTAAAAGAAACTGGCCTCCAAAGTTCATTAAGTATAATTTTAATATCAAGACATACATTTTTGGTATGTGTTTAGAATTTGGAGCCATTCATTGAATTCTGCAATTGCTGAAACTAAAATCTAAAAATTCAACTCAGCAATCATTTCTTTCTTTTTTTTTTTTTTTTGAGGCAGAGTCTCACTCCGTTGCCCAGGTTGGAGTGCAGTGGCGCGGTCTTGGCTCACTGCAACCTCCGCCTCCCGGGTTCAAGCGATTCTCCTGCCTCAGCCTCCCGAGTAGCTGGGGCTGGCGCGCAACACCATGTCCAGCTAATTTTTGTGTTTTTAGTAGAGACGGGGTTTCATCATGTTGGCCAGGATGGTCTTGATCTCTTGACCTCGTGATCCGCCCGCCTCGGTCTCCCAAAGTGCTGGGATTAAAGGCGTGAGCCACCACACCTGGCCAACCCAGCAATTATTTCTTTTTCTTTTCTTTTTTCCTTTTTAAAAATTTTTTTGAGATAGAGTCTCGCTCTGTCGCCCAGGCTGAAGTGAAGTAGTAGGATCTCAGCTCACTGCAAGCTCCGCCTCCTGGGTTCACGCCATTCTCTTGCCTCAGCCTCCCGAGTAGCTGCGACTACAGATGCTTACCACCACGCTCGGCTAATTTTTTGTATTTTTAGTAGAGACGGGGTTTCACCTTGTTAGCCAGGATGGTCTCGATCTTCTGACTTTGTGATCCGCCTGCCTCGGCCTCCCAAAGTGCTGGGATTACAGGCGTGAGCCACCGGGCCTAGCCCAACTCAGCAATTATTTTTTAGAGACCTACTTTATCAATATTAATGCTGAAGTCCAACTTCAGGTTCTGTCCTTATGGTAGCAACCATGTTGTTCAGGTACACATTTCACAGTGAATAAGAGAATAATTCCTACTTGGTGATCGTATGCATATTCATAGTTTCACTGGAAAACAAAGGGTCTGGTAAGTTTTTTTGCCGGGGGCGGGGGGCTGGTGGTGGGAGTTAAGGAGTCATGGGTATTAGTAATGGTTAAGGCTAAACATAATAATACTCAAGAAAAGATGAACTAGGTCTCTGAATTGAAATTCAATCATTCTTAATAGGTACTATTAAATTCTTATTAACACAGTATTAATAATACTAGGTATTCATAATTAACACTAAATTCTTAATAAGATTAAGAATGTAATCCTCAACAAAGAGGTAAGTACTATTATTATCTTCATGCAGGTGAGGAAAGGGAGATGCAGAGATGTTAAAAGTAACTTGCCCAAGGATCTGGGGCAACGGCTGCAATGATATAGCGAATATAGAGATAAAATACAAAGGCAAATAGACCTTTTGTTTTTGAATGATGTCAAGACTTTGAAGTTCTTTTTCTTTCCTTATTTTATTTTAATCACATTTCTATTTTCTGTAAACCCCATTCTAAAGCCCTATTCTTAGATTTCTGGCAGCTTGGACATCTACCCAGATGATTGGTATTTCAGTCTTTTTTCTTTTCAAAGTACTTACTTGTAGGTGGCAGTGTTAGTTTCAAACTCTGCTTTGCATTTTCTGGGGAAGATTAGAAAAGCCATCTGGTTAGTACAAACCTAAAAATTTCTTATCTGAGTGGAACTTCCTTAAGAAGAAATTGTAAGAGAAGAGAGTGTGGTATAAAGCTAGGCAGGAGACAAATAGAAACATTTAGAAACAGAAGCATTAAATTCTGATACCTGGGCCATGGAAGGTGGCTCACGCCTGTAATCCCAGCACTTTGGGAGGCCGAGGTGGGTGGATCACTTGAGGTCAAGAGTTGGAGACCAGCCTGGCCAACATGGTGAAACCCCGTCTCTACTAAAAATACAAAAGTCAGCTGGGTGTGGTGGTGGGTGCCTGTAATCCCAGCTACTCAGGAGGCTGAGGCACTAGAATCACTTCAACCTGGGAGGCAGAGGTCACAGTGAGCCGAGATCATGCCATCATCACACTCCAGCCTGGGTGACAAGAGTGAGACTCCTCTCTCAAAAAAAAAAAAAAAGAAATCTGATACCCATGAGAATTACCTTTCTGTGCAATTAATTCACTTTTCTTCCAGCGCTTTTCTTTTCTTTTCTTTTGAGACGGAGTCTCGCTATGTTACCCAGGCTGGAGTGCGGTGGCATGATCTTGGCTCACTGCAACCTCCGCCTCCCAGGTTCAAGCGATTCTCCTGCCTCAGCCTCCCAAGTAGCTGAGACTATAGGTCTGTGCCACCACGCCCAGCTACTTTTTGTATTTTTAATAGAGATGGGGTTTCACCATGTTGGCCAGGATGGTCTCAATCTCTTGACCTCATAATCTGCCTGCCTCCCAAAGTGCTGGGATTGCAGGCGTGAGCCACCGCGCCTGGCTCAGCCCTTTTCTTCACTTTATCTTTTGAGGAAAGGTTTTTTTTGGATGAAACCTTGCTCCTTGATGACATTTTTCTAGCTCTTGAGGTTTAACCTTGTTCACATACAACTTGTTTCGTCTTGAATTTTGGGCTTTTTTCTATTTAGCTGCCTTTTATATTCAGGTTTTCATTACTGCCACCTCCACTTCCCACATGGTGATATTCTTGATGTAGCTATTGGCATAGACCAGAATCTGGCGAATTGGTGGTGTTCAGTACTAAATATCTGTTGATCAACTGAATGAACAAATGAATGAATGAATGAAGACCTTCTTAGGAAGAAGAAACAAGATAAAAGTGACTAATGTGAAACATATCCTTACTGAAACATTTGTGTTTATGATATTGATTTCATTCTTTTACATAGCTCTAGAATTTATTAACCTTTACATAACCATAAAAAGTCTACAGACTGGTATAATTTCAGGACTCAGCTTAGGAAAATCAAATGCTAACCTAAAAGGGACTATTAGTTCAGTGAGAAGCCTTATTTTGGTCAAACTAACTCATTTAATTGCAGTTATTCTTTTTTGTTATCTTTATTAATTGCAGTTATTCTATCTAGTTATTTGGAACTTACCACTGAGAAAGTTTTTTTTAGATGCTCATTGCCTAGTAAATTACTCTTTTAATTGCAGAGTTTGTCTTGTACTCTGAATTCTTTAGAATACTATCTTAAATTGTATGATTCCTTTCAGTTTTCAAAGTAATAAAAGTTAAGAACTGTGATATTTTCTGGGCCACATTGAATCATATGTTCAATAAATATTCCTTGATGACAAAAAAAGAAAGAAAAATTGAGATATCAATTTGCACTTATTTTGATTCTTATTTTTTTATTTTTATGGCTACTTAGTAGGTGTTTATATTCATAGTGTAGATATTTTGATACAGACATACAATGTGTAATAATCACGTCAGAGTAAATGGAGCATCCCCGACCTCAAGCATTTATTATTTCTTGTGTTACAAACATTCCAACATACTCTTTTTTTTTCTGTTTGAGATGGAGTCTTGCTCTGTCACCAGACTGGAGTGCAGTGGTACTATCTCGGCTCACTGCAACCTTGGCCTCCCAGGTTCAAGTGATTCTCCTGCCTCAGCCTCCTAAGTAACTGGGACTACAGGCACATGCCACCACGCCTGGCTCATCTTTGTATGTTTAGTAGAGATGGGGTTTCACCATGTTGGCCAGGATGGTCTGGATCTCTTGATCTGATCTGCCTGCCTTGGACTCCCAATGTGTTGGGATTACAGGCATGACCCACTACGCCTGGCTCCAACATACACTTTTAGTTATTTAAAAATGTACAATAAATTATTGTTGACTGCAAGCCGGGTGCAGTGGCTCACACCTGTAATCCCAGCATTTTGGGAGGCTGAGGTGGTGGGTCACCTGAGGTCAGGAGTTTGAGACCAGTCTGACCAACATGGAGAAACCCCATTTCTATTAAAAATACAAAATTGGCTGGGCGCGGTGACCCATGCCTGTATCCCAGCTACTTGGGAGGCTGAGGCAGGAGAATCACTTGAACTTGGGAGGTGGAGGCTGCGGTGAGCCAAGACTGCATCATTGCACTCTAGCCTGGGCAACAAGAGCAATACTCCATCTAAAAAAAAAAAAAAATCATTGACTGCAATCACTCTGTTGTTTTATCAAACACTAGCTTTTATTCATTCTATCTAACTATAGTGTTGTATCCATTAACCATCCCCACTTTCCTGCCCCCACTCCCCTTTCCAGACTGTTTCCTACCCATCATTATCATTCTACCTCTATCTCCATGCATTGATTTAATTTTTAGCTTCCACAAATGAGTGAGAACATACGAAGGTTTTCTTTCTGTGCCTGGCTTGTTTCACTTAACATGATGTCCTCCAGTTCAATCCATGTTGTTGCAAATGACATGATCTCTTTTTTTTTGGCTGAATAGCACTCCATTGGGTATATGCACGACATTTTCTTCATCCATTCATCTGTTGATGAACACTTAGGTTGCTTCCAAATCTTGGCTATTGTGAATAGTGCTACAATAAACATGGGAGTGCAGATATCTCTGCAGTATTCTGATTTCCCTTCTTTGGGGAGTATACCTAGGAATGGAACTGCTGGATCATATGGTAGTCCTTTTTTAGTTTTTTTGGGGAAACCTCCAAACTGTTCTTCATAGTGGCTGTACTAATTTACATTCCCACCAGCAGCGTATGAGGGTTTCCTTGCCAGGATTTGTTGCTGCCTGTCTTGGATAAAAGCCATTTTAACTGGGGTGAGATGACACCTCATTGTAGTTTTGTCTTTGTCTGATGATCAGTGATGTTGAGCAGCTTTGCGAATACCTGTTTGCTCTTTGTATGCCTTTTTTTTTGAGAAATGTCTGTTGAGATCTTCTGTCCATGTTGTAATCGGATTATTAGATTTTTTTTCTGTAGAGTTGTTTGAGCTCCTTATATATTCTGGCTATTAATCCCTTGTGAGATGAATAGTTTGCAAATATTTTCTCCCATTCTGTGGGTTGTCTCTTCACTTTGTTGATTGTTTCCTTTGCTGTGCAGAAGCTTTTTAACTTGATATGATCCCATTTGTCCATTTGCTTTGGTTGCCTGCGCTTATGGAGTATTACTCAAGAAATCTTTGCCCAGACCAATGTCCTGGAGAGTCTCCCCAATGTTTTCTTGTAGTGGTTACATAATTTGAGGTCTTAGATTTAAGTCTTTAATCCATTTTCATTTGATGTTTTGTATATGGTGAGAGATGGGGTCTAGTTTTATACTTCTGCATATGAATGTCCAGTTTTCCCACCACTGTTTATTGAAGAGACTGTCCATTCCCCAGTGTATGTTCTTGATGCCTTTGTAGAAAATGAGTTCGCTGTAGATGTATGGATTTATTTTGGGGTTCTCTATTCTGTTCCATTGGTCTATGTGTCTGTTTTTATATCAGTACCATGCTGTTTGGTTACTATAGCTCTGTAGTGTAATTTGAAGTCAGATAATGTGATTCCTTCAGTTTTGTTCTTTTTGCTCAGGATGGCTTTGGCTATTCTGGGTCTCTTGTGGTTCCATATAAATATAAGTATTATTTTTTCTGTTTCCATAAAGAATGTCACAGATATTTTGATAGGGATTGCATTGAATCTGTAGATTGCTTTGGGTAGTATGGACATTTGAACAATATTGATTCTTCCAATCTATGAACATGAAATATTTTTTCCATTTTTTGGTGTATGTCCTTTTCCATTTCTTGCATCAATGTTTTCCAGCTTTCATTTTAGAGATCTTTTACTTCTTTGGTTAAATTTATACATAGGTATTTTATTTGTAGCTATCATAAATGGGATTACTTTCTTGATTTCTTTTTCAGATTGTTTGCTGTTGGCATACAGAAATGGTACTGATTTATGGCATGTAGAAATGCTACTGATTTTTGTATACTATATTGACTTTGTATCCTGCAACTTTACTGAATTTGCTTAATGATTCTAATAATTTTTTTGGTGAAGTCTTTAGTTTTCTTCCAAATATAAGATCATATTATCTGCAAACAAGGATGATTTGACTTTTTCCTTTCCAATGTGAATGCCCTTTATTTCTTTGTTGTCTGATTGCTTTAGCTAGGACTTCCTGTACTATGTTGGATAACAGTGGTGAAAGTGGCCATCCTTGTTGTACTCCAGGTCTTAGAGGAAAGGCTTTTTGTTTTTTTTTTTTTTTTTTTTTCTTTCAGAATGATACTAGCTATAGGTTTGTCATATATGGCTTTTATTGTGTTGGGATATGTCTCTTCCACATCCTTTTTTTTTAAAAGAACGTCACCATGAAGGAATATTGAATGTTATAAAATGATTTTTCAGCACCAATCAAAATGATAATATGGTTTTTGTCCTTCATTCTGTTCATATGATGTATCAGAGCGGCTGATTTGCATATGTTGAAACATCCTCGCATCCCTGGGATAAATCCCACTTGGTCACGATGAATGAGTTTTTTAATGTGTTTTGGAATTTGGTTTGCTAGCATTTTGTTGAGGATTTTTGCATCAATATTCATCAGAGATATTGGCCTGTAGTTTGTTTGTTTTTTTAATGTGTCTTTGTCTGGTTTTGGTATCAGGGTAATACTGGCCTCGTAGAATGAGTTTGGAAGTATTCCCTCTGCTTCTGTTTTTTGGAATAGTTTTAATAGGATTGGTATTAGTTCTTCTGTAAACGTTTGGTAATATTCAGCAATGAAGCCATCAGCTCCCGGGGTTTTCTTTGCTGGGAGACTTTTGTTATGGGTTCAATCTCATTATTTATTATTTTTTTTTAGGTTTCGGATTTCTTCATGGTTCAACCTTGGTAGGTTGTGTGTGCCTAGGAATTTATCCATTTCTTCCATGTTTTCCAACTTATCGGCATATAGTTGCTTATAGTAGTTTCTAATGATCTTTCGAATTTATTTTCTTGTTCTTTCTTTTTTTTTTTTTTTGAGACAGAGTCTTGCTCTGTTGCCCTGGCTGGAGTGCAGTGGTGCGATTTCAGCTCACTGGAATTTCCAGCTCCTGGGTTCAAGGAATTCTTGTGCCTCAGCCTCCCAAGTGGCTGGGATTACAGGCATGTACCACTGTGCCCAGCAAATTTTTGTATTTTTTAGTAGAGATGGAGTTTCATCATGTTGGCCAGGCTGATCTCAAACTCCTAGCCTCAAGTGATCATCCTGCCTTAGCCTCCCAAAGTGCTGGGATTACAGGTGTGAGCTATTGCACCCGCACTGAATTTTATTCATTTACTTTTTTTCTTAATACATTTCTGTATTTTCTAATTTTTATCCAAGAAGTCTTCATTCTTTTTACAGTCTTAGAAAACAATAAATTCTATTTAACACCCACCCCACCTAATCAGCCATTAATCACTCAGCACAAATGGGTACTCAAATTTATACTTTATTACAGTAATTCCTGACGGCAGTAATTTCAACTTGAAATTTCCAGAGATTCTTTCCAGGTGAATGAACAGAGAACTATGATCACAGTATAGTCATGTAGAATTTGCAATTGCCTTCTTTGATTGTGTTGTCTGTTCTCGGGCAATATCTAAGTTGAAATTACATGCTGACATACTTAAAATGATGTAGTGCATATTAATTTATTTCCTTTTCTATCTTTAATACATTTTTTTACATGTAAAATGAGTACAGATAATTGCCAAACACTGGACGCTTTTATACTCTATTGTCATTAGCTGAGATTGTTATATAAAAAATTCATTAGAGATAGCTTGTACAGTAGTATGTTTTGAATTCCTATGAACATGTTTTCTTTTCTTTCTTTCTTTCTTTCTTTTTTTTTTGTTATGGAATCTTGCTGTGTCACCCAGGCTGGAGTGCAATAGCATGATCTTGGCTCATTGCAACCTCCACCTCCCGGGTTCAAGTGATTCTCCTGCCTCAGGTAGCTGGGATTACAGGCATGTGCCACCACGCCTGGCTAATTATATATATATATTTTATACATATACATATTTATATATACATATTTTATATATATACATATTTTATATATATATATATATTTTTTGAGACAGTTTCTCTCTGTCGCCTAGGCTGGAGTACAGTGGCATGATCTCGGCTCACTGCAACCTCTGCCTCCCAGGTTCAAGTGATTCTCCTGCCTCAGCCTCCTGAGTAGCTAGGACTGCAGGCATGTGCCACCATGGCCCAGCTAATTTTTTGTATTTTTCACTGTGAGAGACGGGGTTTCACTGTGTTAGCCAGGATGGTCTCGATCTCCTGACCTCGTGATCTGCCCACCTCGGCCTCCCATAGTGCTGGGATTACAGGTGTGAGCCACTGCACCCAGCCTTTTTTTTTTTTTTAAGATGGAGTTTCCTTAGTTTCCCTCTTGTTGCCCAGGCAACCTCCTCTCTCTGCCTTGGGAGGTTGCAGTGTGCCGAGATCGTGCCATTGCACTCCAGCCTAGACAACAATTCAAGCGATTTTCCTGCCTCAGCCTCCCGAGTACCTGGGATGACAGGCACCCACCACTATACTCGGCTAATTTTTGTATTTTAGAGATGGGATTTCGCCATGTTGGCCACAGGTCTCGAACTCCTGGTCTCAGGTGATCCAATCCCCCGCAGCCTCCCAAAGTGCTGGGATTACAGGCATGAACCACTGAGGCTGACCATTTTCTTTTCAAAGCCTGTTTTCAATTGCTCTGAAGGGAGCCAGTATAACTTGGTAGTTAAGCAGTTAAAAATAACAGACTTGGAAACAAACCTGTTTGTAGCCTAGCTGTACCTTTAAACTATTGTCAGGCCTTGAGCAGTTTACTTTATAGCTGTTATCCTCAGCTTTGGCATTTGTAAAACAGGGGAAATAATGGAACTCCTTTTGTAAAATTGGTTGTGAGGAATAATTACATGTGTACATAAAGTGCTTTGCATCCCATTTGGTCGAGCACTGTTTATGGAGTACCAACCGTGTGGCAGGCATTGTGCCAAGCTCCTGCTTATCTCAGGACTGTTTTCTTTCTTATCTCAAATTTTCACCTAACTTCTACTCTTCAAGGAAAGGTTCCCCTGAACCCTCTGAGTTAGTTCAGTTAGTTCAGGTTCTCTATGAAGTGAATGCCAAGAACAGACAAGGACGTATGAATGTACCAATGCGCACTCATGCACAAAGGAAGTAGAGCTCCCAGGTCTTGTAAATTCCTTCCAGTTTTCTCAGTGGGTATATTCTTCTACCTTCTCTCTTCTGGGCCAAGAGAGCCCTGTAGGCTGGTGATTGTCAGCGTCTCTCTAAACAATCTGCCTCCCCACTCCCATCTCCTTTTGAAAAAGCAACATTTTCAGCAGACATAACAGAAGCATGTTGGGTATATGGGAATGGGGATGTAAATTAATAAATCCAGGATGAAGGAACCTAGAATTAGCTGTAGAATGATTGCAAATCACAGAAGAACTCGCATGCCAAATACAAAATTAAAAATCATAAAAACCACATCAAAAGTCCTCAAGTCCTTCACTACTACACTTCTTTGCTGATTCTGCCCCAAGGTTTGGGGTTGAGTGTGGGAGGACGCTACGCTCTGCTGGGGGAGAAGGCATAGAGTGCCGGAGTCAGGCTATCTCTAGATTCAGAGCTTGTCTTTGGCATTATTTGTGGGACACTGAGCAAGTTGCTTGGCTGGAGATTCAGTGTTCTCACCCATAAATTGGAGATAATTACAGTAGCTCTATTACAGGGCTGTTAATCAGATTATAAAGGGTAATTGATGTAAAGTGCTTAGCAAGGGGCTTGGCATATAGTAAGCTCCCAATAAATCTCTCTACTATCAATTCTTTCAGGGCATCTGCAATACCTTACCTCCTTAAGCCATTTTCAAAATGTCATCCACAGACATTTTCAGGGATCATGATGTCAAAACTATATAAAAATATTTAGAATTGTCTGGGCACGGTAGCTCATGCTCATGCCTATAATCCCAGCACTTCGGGAGGCCGAGGTGGGTGGATCACCTGATATCAGGAGATGGAGACCATCCTGGCCAACATGGTGAAACCCCGTCTCTACTAAAAATACAAAAATTAGCTGGGCATGGTGGCACGTGCCTGTAATCCCAACTGTTCAGGAGGCTGAGGCAGGAGAATCACTTGAACCTGGGAGACGGAGGTTGCAGTGGGCCAAGATCATGCCACTGCACTCCAGCCTGGTGACAGAGTGAGACTCTGTCTCAAAAAAGAAAAAAAAAATGCTAAGAATTTAGTTACTGTTTTTTGTGTTAAGATTGGCTTTGATAGTTCAAAAGCAAACTATTGCAGATCACAATGTGATACCACTCTACAACTACCAAGATTGTTATAAGAAAAAAGACAATTATAAGCATTGATGAGGATGTGGAGAAACTGAAACACTCATAGGCTGCTGATGTTAATGTAAAATAGTGCGGCCACTTTGGGAAACAGTTTGGTAGTTCCTCAAAAAATTAAACATAGTGTTACCCTATGATCTAGCAATTTAACTCCTAGGTATATACCCAAGATAGCTGAAAACATGTTTAAATAGAAACTTATACATGAATGTTTGTATTAGTCTGTTCTCACACTGCTATAAAGAAATATCCGAGACTGGGTAATTTATAAAGGAAAGAGGTTTAGTTGCCTCACAGTTCCACATGGGTGCAGGAGCCTGAGGAAACTTACACTTACGGTGGAAGGTGAAGGCAAAGCAAGAGCCTTCTTCACGTGCTGGCAGGAGGGAGAAGAGCCAGTGAAGGAGGAACTTGCCAAACACTTATAAAACCATGAGATCTCATGAAAACTCACTCACTGTCACAAGAATAGCCTGGGAAAAACTGCCTCCATGATCCAATCACCTTCCAGCAGGTTCCTCCCTCAACAACTGGGGATTATAATTCAAGATGAGATTTGTGGGGGAAGGACGGAAGCCTAACCATATCAGTATTCATAGCAGCATTATTTATAATAGCCAAAAAGTAGAAACAACGCTAATGCCCATCATCAGATGAACAGATAAACAAAGTGTAGTATACCCATATAATAGAATATTAGGCTGATAATATTTTTCGGTGGACGCGGGAGCACTGTCCTATGCATTGTTAGGATGTTTAGCAGAATCCATGGTTTCTACTCATTAGATGTCAGTAGTAACTCTCTCCTCCAAGTTGTGATAGCCAAAAATGTCTCCAGACATTGCCAAATGTCCTGAGGACACAATTGCCTCCAGTTGAATACCATTGATACAAATTAATAGTCCTTACATTCCTCACTGCCATTCACTTGCAGTTTTAAAAAACTTCCAATTTTATTTAAGAATGTTCTTAATGAAGCAATGAAAATTGCAAATTGGATTGTTTTTACCCGTGAATATACATCTCTTAAAATATTCTGTATGAAAAAAAAAAAGCATTTATAAAGCACTTCTGCTGCATACCAAAGAACTCTCAAACAAGTGCTCTTTTCTAAGCACTTGTGGGAATGAACTGCAGGCTGAACTCACTGATTTTATCATGAAACACCATTTTAATTAAAAGATCTATTGACAGACAAGCTGGTTATTCAGACTTAGGTGCTTGGAAAACATTTTCATGACAATAAATAACATCTATTTGTTGACATTGACATAACTGAACTTTCAAGCAAAAATAACAATTTGGTAAAGGTTGCATCATCACTACTGTGATCTTGATTGCTTCCAAATACTTAAAGATTCTGGCCGGGTGTGGTGACTCACACCTGTAATCCTAACACTCTGGGAGGCTGAGGTGGGCAGATCATCTGAGGTCAGCAGTTCGAGACCAGCCTGGCCAGCATGGTGAAACCTCATCTCTACTAAAAATACAAAAAAAAAAATTAGCCGGACGTAGTGGCGCGTGCCTGTAGTCCCAGCTACTCGGGAGCCTGAGGCAGGAGAATTGCTTGAACCCGGGAGGCGGAGGTTGCAGTGAGCCGAGATCGTGTCACTGCACTCCCCACTGGGCAACAGAGTGAGACTCTGTCTCAAAAAAAAAAAAAAGACTCTTCTGATGAGATTGGAAGTGATATTAACAAATGTGATGTGTTTGATAATGTAAGATAAAATGTGTCAAGATTTGGAAGATCTGCATAAGTCAGTGAACCAATATTTCTAAATGACAAGTGTAACATCACAAATCATGCATGGTTTGAGAGATTTATTCAAAGTGCAACATGGGGTCGGGTGCGGTGGCTCGTGTCTGCAATCCCAGCACTTTCAGAGGCTGAGGTGGGCGATCACCTGAGGCCAGGAGTTTGAGACCAGCCTGGCCAACATGGCGAAACTCCATCTCTACTAAAAACACAAAAATTAGCCAGGCTTGATGGTGGGCGCCTGTAATGGAGGCTAAGGCAGGAGAATTGCTTGAACCCGGGAGGCAGAGGTTGCAGTGAGCCAAGATCGTGCCACTGCACTCCAGCCTGGGTGACAGAGTGAGACTCTGTCTCAAAAAAAAAAAAACCAAACCAAACCAAAACAAAACAAAACAAAAACCAAAGTGCAACATGGACCAAAAGCTTTTTTTCTTTTTAATTTTAACAGCTTCTTTGAGGTATAATTGAGACATAATAGATTATACATGTTTTTACATATAAATACACAAATGAAACTACCAGAATCAAAATAATGAACATGGGTATCATTCCCAAAAGTTTCCTTGTATTCCTTTTATCTCTTCCTCCTGCCCTTCTTTGCCCTTACCGGTCCTCTACACCCCCATCTTCCAGGCTGCCATTGACCTGCCTTTTCTCACTAAGGATTTGTTTGCATAATTTGAAATTTTATATAAATGGGATTATAGATATTTTTTTAAAAATCTTTTTGATTTCTTTCACTGATCGTAATTATTTCGAGATTAATCCATGTATCATTGCTTGTATCAGTAATTAATTGAGACATAATAGATTATACATGTTTTACATATAAATACACAAATGAAACTACCAGAATCAAAATAATGAACATGGGTATCATTCCCAAAAGTTTCCTTGTATTCCTTTTATCTCTTCCTCCTGCCCTTCTTTGCCCTTACCGGTCCTCTACACCCCATCTTCCAGGCTGCCATTGACCTGCCTTTTCTCACTAAGGATTTGTTTGCATAATTTGAAATTTTATATAAATGGGATTATAGATATTTTTTTAAAATCTTTTGATTTCTTTCACTGATCGTAATTATTTCGAGATTAATCCATGTATCATTGCTTGTATCAGTAATTTATTTGTATTCTGAGCAGTATTGTACTGTATGGATATAACATGAATTGTTTATCCATTTACTTGGTTTTAATTTTTTTTTTTTTTTGAGACGGAGTTTTGTTCTTGTTTCCCAGGCTGGAGTACAATGGCATGATCTCAGCTCACCGCAACCTCTGCCTCCCGGTTCAAGTGATTCTCCTGCGTCAGCCTCTTGAGTAGCTGGGATTATAGGCATACGCCACCCTACTCGGCTAACTTTTGTATTTTTAGTAGAGACGGGGTTTCTCCATGTTGGTCAGGCTGGTCTTGAACTCCCGACCTCAAGTGATCCACCCACCTTGGCCTCCCAAAGTGCTGGCATGGTGCCCAGCCTGGTTTTAATTTTTATCTTAAATTTATTTTTAATTTTGTTTTTAGAGATAGGGTCTCACTCTGCTTGTAGTGGTCGAATCAGAGCTCTGCAGCTTCAAACTCCTGGGCTCCAGGAATCCTCACTCTTCAACCTCTCTAGTAGGTAGAAGCAAGTTTGTCCAAATCTTAGCCCACAGGCCGCATAAGGTCCAGGACAGCTTTGAATGCAGCCCAACACAAATTTGTAAACGTTCTTAAAACATTATGATATTTTCTTTCCAATTTTGTTTTTTCGAGCTCATCAGCTATTGTATTTTATGTGTGGCCCAAGACAATTCTTCCAGTGTGACCTACGGAAGCCAAAAGATTGGATACTCCTGGTATAGGCACATACCACCATGCCTGGCTAAATTTTTAATTTTTTTTGTAGAGATGGTGGTCTCACTATGTTGCCAGGCCGGTCTCCAACTCCTGGCCTCGAGTAATCCTCCCACTTTGGCTTCTCAATGTGCTCAGGTTATGGGTGTGACCACTCTCAGTCCATTTGCCTGTTAATGGGTATTTGTGTTCCAAATTGTTGGATTTTTTTTTTTTTTTTTGAGACAGGGTCTTGTTGTGTCATCCAGGTTGGAGTGCAGTGGTGCGATCATAGCTCACTGCAACCTCCACCTCCCAAGCTCACATGATTGTCCTTCTTCAACCTCCCTAGTAGCTGAGATTGCTATTTATTTTTAGTAGAGACAGGGTTTCACCATGTTGCTCAGGCTGGTCTCCAACTCCTGGCCTCAAGCAATCCTCCTGCCTTGGTCTCCCAAAGCGTTGGGATTACAGGCAATTACAAATACAGTTGCTATGAACATTTGTGTACAAGTCCTTCTGTGGACATGTGCTTTCATTTCTTTTGAGTAAATACCTAGGGATGGAATGGCTGAATCACATGCAAACAAACATATGCTTACCCTTTTAAGAAACTTCCCAAGTTTTTTCCAAAGTGGCTGTACCATTTCATATTCCCATTAGTAGTGTATGAATTTCAGTTGCTCTATGTTCTGACAAATTCTTGGTATGACTAGTCTTTTGGAATTTACCATTAAATAGGTAGGATATGTTGTTGAGGTCTTAATTTGTATTTTTCTCTTCATCTGTATTTTTCTAATGACTAATGATGCTGCATATCTTTTCATGCCTTTATTGTCATCCATATATGGCTTCTTTGATGAAGTGTCTCTTCAAACCTTTTGGCCATTTGTTTTTTGAGTTATTATTGAGGTATGAGAGTTCAAAAAATAGATACTCTGGATATAAATTCTTTTTTTTCTTTTCTTTTTTTTTTTTTGTGAGATGGAGTCTTGCCCTGTCACTCAGGGTGGAGTGCAATGGTGTGATCTTGGCTCACTGCAAACTCTGCCTCCTGGGTTCAAGCGATTCTCCTGCTTCAGCCTCCTGAGTAGCTGGGACTACAGGCGCCTGCCACCACGCCAGGCTAATTTTTGTACTTTTAGTAGAGACGGGGTTTCACCATATTGGTGAGGCTGGTCTCGAACTCCTGATCTTGTGATCCACCTGCCTCGGCCTCCCAAAGTGCTGGGATTACAGGCGTGAGCCACCTCGCCCGGCCTGGATACAAATTCTTTACCAGGGTCCGGAATGGTGGCTCCCACCTGTAATCCCAGCACTTAGAAAGGCTGAGGCAGGTGGATTGCTTGAGCCAAGAAATTCGAGACCAGCCTGGGCAACATGGGGAAACTCCATTCTCTGTAACAAATACAATAATTAACCAGGCATGGTGCTGCACACCTGTAGTCCCAGCTACTAAGGAAGCTAAGGTGGGAGGATCACTTGAGCCTGGGAGGTTGAGGTAGCAGTGAGCCATGAGCATACCACTATACTCCAGCTCTACTGAGACACAGCGAGACCCTGTCTCAAAAACAAAACAAAACAAAACAAAAAAAGCAAAACAAAACCACACACAGACACATTCTTATCAGATACATGATTTGCAAATAGCTGCTTCAGTTTTTGGCTTGTCTTTCCATTCTCTTTCTGGGGCTGCAGTGAGCTATGATGATGCCATCATACTCCTGGGCTCAAGTGATTCTCTGCCTCAGCCTCTCAAGTAGCTGGGACTACAGATGCATGCCACCATGCCTGCCTCAAGTATTTTTGATGCTGTTGTAAATGGTATTTTAAATTTCAATTTCAGATTGTTCATTGCTAGTGTACTACAAATGCAATTGACATTTGTGTATTGATTTTATGACCTGTAGTCATTTGGTTTGGTCATTTATTTGATCTGATAGTTTTTTGTAGATCTTGTGCCAGAGTTTTCAACATGTCACCTACAAATAAAACCAGTTTTACTTCTTTTCTAATTTGAATGCCTTTTTTCTTCCTTGCCTTATTGCACAGGCTAGAATCCTCAGTACAATATTGAACAAAAGTTGTCAGAGCAGAAATCATTGCCTTGTTCCTGATCTTAAGGTGAAAGCATTGTTCTTCACCATTAAGTGTGATGCTTTTTATACACACTCTCTATTAAGTTGAGGAAGTTTCCTTGTAATTTTAGGAATGGATATTGGATTTTGTCCAATACATTTGCTGCATGTATTGAGATTATCAAATGGTTTTTCTTTTTTAGTCTGTAAATATTGCTTGATTTACCAATGCTAATTCAACCTTGCATTCCTAGGATAAGCCCCTGTTTGGACCTATAATGTATTATCTTTTTTAATATATTTTTTACATATTTATATATCTTTTTTTTTTTATATATATAATCTACTCTTTTACTGCTTTGTCTCATGTAAACCTGTATAATCTCCCATTGGGTCCACCTTAGGAAACAGTCTTTAAGGTTTTCTCCATAAGACAAATACCAGTATACTCTTTTATGGTCAATAAAATGCTAATTCAACCTCGCATTCCTAGGATAAACCTCTGTTTGGCTATAATGTATTCTTTTTTTATATACTGTGAAATAAAAGTGACTAGAATTGTGCATATTATGCTTATGAGAGATATTGGTCCACAGTATACTTGTTTAATATCTAGAGTTTGGGTATTAGTTTAATGCTGGCCCTATAGAATAAGCTGGGAAGTATTCCCTCCTCTTCAATTTTCTGGAGGACTTTATGTAGAATTGGAATTATGTTTTTCTTATATATACCATGTTAAAACCATACAAAAGAAAGCCTAAGTGGCTGTAATACTATCAGACAAAATATACTTCAAAGCAAAGAACATTGTCAGGAAAAAGGAGGGTCATTTGTAAAGTGGATAATTTCATAGTGATGAAATTTTCGTAAAGGATAAATTCATACAAATAGGAGAGTAACTATGTTTATGCAACTAATAGCAGAGTTTCAAAGTACATGAAGCAGAAATTGATAGAATTACAATAGAAAAAAACCAGTAATAGTCAGAAATTTCAATACTCTCAATAATTAGTAGAGTAAGTAGACAGTAAATCAGAAAGGATATAGATTTGAACACTAATATCAACCAACTTGACATGACTGACATTTATAGAACACTCCATCCAACAACTGCAAAAAACACATTCATTTCAAATGCATAGTGAATATTTACCAAGACAGACTATACTCTGGGCCACAGAACAAGTGTCAATAAGTTTAAAATTATTAATACTGTACGAAGCATCTTCTCTGATCACAAAATCAGAAATCAGTAACAGGCAGCTATCCGGAAAACTCCTCCACTTACGAAAAACACGAGAAACCCATGGTCAAAAAAAGAAAGCAATAGGGAAATTACAAAGTATTTCGAAATGAAGGAAAATGAAAATACAACATATCAAAATATGTGGGATGTAGCTAAAACAGTATAGAGGGACACTTATCACACCAAATGCCTTGTAGAAACAAGAGACATCTAAAATTAGTGGTCATCAGTTTCTGAGTTAAGAAACTAGAGAAACAAAACAATAAATTTAAAAATTAAAAAATAGCAGAATAAAGGAAACAATAAACACAAGAGCAGAAATCAATAAAATAGAAAACAGAAAACCAGTAGAGAAAATCCAAGAAAGCAAAAACAGGCTTTGAGATTTGAGATTCGTAAAATTGAGAGGCCCCTCGCCATGTCGATCAGAAAAAAAGAAGACACACAAATTACCAATTTCAGAACCGGAGGGGTCAGATTTTATAGCCATTAAGTGGACAATAAAGGAATACAGCTAACAGATTTGCATTATTAAACAATTTGGACATTTCTATGAACTACTAAAGCTCACTCAAGAGGCGGTATCAATAAATATTGGTTGAATTAGTGAATGCCAGCTATTACTATGGGCAGGGCTTTAAAGAAAGCATTTTTTTTTTTTTTTTTTTGAGACGGAGTCTCGCTCTATCGCCCAGGATGGAGTGCAGTGGCTCCATCTCGGCTCACTGCAACCTCCGCCTCCCGGGTTCAAGCGACTCTCCAGCCTCGGCCTCCTGAGTAGCTGGGATTACAGGCGCGCGCCACCATGCCAGCTAATTTTTGTATTTTTAGTAAAGATAGGGTTTCACCATGTTGGCCAGGCTGGTCTCGAACTCCTGACCTCGTGATCCGCCCGCCTCGGCCGGTCAAAGTGCTAGGATTACAGGCGTGAGCCACCGCGTTCAGCCAAAGGAAGCATTTTCCTTCCAAAGACGCTCTCAGGTTACTGAAGGGGCAAAAGAACAGATAAAACTTAATGTTGCTCCGGGGCAGAAGAGTAGAGGAACATTGGTTAAAGAAAGGCTTCTCTGGGGACAAGTCACTCCGCCAAGACATGAAGGACCCACGGAAAACGTTTGTTAGAGTTAGAACAGCTGCACGCGAGTTCACACAAGGGGCCCAGAAGTGGCCCTCCGGCGACTGCCTGCTCCCCTCTCCTCCTAGTACAGTCCTAACACTTTCCCAACTGGTGCTGGCAGCAATTAAGAAACCACCTCCTTCCAAATCCAGCTGTCTTGCGCCTGCGCATTCAAGCAAAGCGCTCATAGAAGGCGGGAGGGAGGGCGCTACCGGAAGTAGCGGAAGTGTGACCTCTCGCTCCCCGCAGCCTATTCTCATCCGGGGTCACGTCGATCTTCCGGGTGTTTTTGACAGGGTTTTCTACGCCGCTCTTTCTGCGACTTTTGGTCTTCCGCTTTTGCCACGGCCCCAACCTTCTAAATCCTTTCGGCCCCTATCATCTTTGATTGTGTTACTCCTCCCCTGGCAGCCGTGCCGGGGGTTAGATCGCAGGCAGGGTCGGAGCTGGGCCTAGCTGCCCCACGGGCCACCACTACCTCCTTTGATTCGGGAGAAAGCTACGACCGAGTACGCCCAGCCGTCCCCGCTCGGGCCTTGGAGCTTCTGAGCGGGCAGTGCTGGTAGGCCCTGCTTAGCCCTTCCCGGAGGACACCTGTGAGTTTAGGGGGTTTCGGAGAGGAACGCAGCGGTGTAGGCCCAGGTCGGGGGCGGGGCGCGGGAAACTTTTTCCGAAACGGTAGCGTTTTGTTTTGCGTGGGAGGTTCCGGCAGTATCTCTTGGTTATTCCAAGTTTATGGGCGGCCCCTGGGCTGCTTGTACATTTTGAAGAATCTTAGGACCGCTTACTTTGCTTACTCGTTTTTCTTGTTCTCGCGTACTCCCTCGTCCGCCACTCCAGGACCAAAAGAGGAAGATAGTCTTGGGACCCCTGCATGGTGTTTCAAAGGGTGGTAAAGAACTAAGGTAAATAACTGGATTAATTAAAAAATTTAAAAGGCATTTATCTTTTAAGGCTTAATTAAATGGCATGAAATTGCCTCAGCTTTTCACTTATAGGAAAATGCACAGGTTAAGACTGTTAGTTGTGTACGTTTCTTTTCTTGTTCAGCCTTTGTAGAAAGGCTTTTCGTCTCTCAAGGTGAGAACACGAAAGGCTTATGTGTCTCACAACTTATGGATTCTCTGAATTGTCTTACCTCTTTCAACTCTTTGTTTAAAATAGCAGATGTTTTTCATTAGGGTGACCAGAGAAGAAACAAAGGGAAACTGTTAAACACAATCTTAATAACAGATGTGCAGTGTATGATTTTGTGAGGAAAGAGATTGTAACTGATCACTAAATCTGTGTTTTTATATTACAGGTAACAGTTAACTTTTGTAAATATCTTCATATTGTATTGTTCAGTACCACAAGGCTTCCAACACGTACTGATTAGCAGCCATAAGGCTATTAATTTATACTGATTAATAGCCAGTAATAGTGACGTTACTTTGTTGGTGTGAATAGCCCTAATTATGCCTATTAATTATGCCTGGAAATGTCCTGTAACAGCCTCCATGTGAAACAGGCCATTTATGAGTTGTTTAAGAAATGCCCGTTTGGAGCCATGTGACTAGATTATTTTTTGAAGACTTGGGTGTAATTCAGTTCTTAGCCAAAGGGAATATCCTGTTTAAAACCTGGAAGTGGTTTTCACAGTGGGTTGGCAGGATTTAGGAATTGGATTTTTCGTAATGTGGAGAAAAGAAGTGGGTTTGAGGGATCGAAGGTATTTGGACAAAATGGACAGTATCTTGGTTTCCCAGTACAGTTCTGGTTTTTATACTAGGTATATTCTGCTTTTCAAAGAATCTGATGAAGGAATTATATATAACCTTGAGTGTTCTCTAATTTGTTGGAGGAGAGGTCAAGTTGAGGACAGAAATTCCAGGTTGCAAATTACAGGACCAAATGCTTTATCACTAGAAATTGCTAGGAATTAATCTACTTTTTTTTTTTTTTTTTTAAGACGGAGTCTTGATCTTGTCACCCAGGCTGGAGTGCAGTGGCACGATCTCGGCTCACTGCAGCCTCCGCCTCCTGGGTTCAAGCGATTCTCCTGCCTCAGCCTGCGGAGTAGCTGGGATTACAGGCGCGTGCCACCATGCGCAGCTGATTTTTGTATTTTTTAGTAGAGACGGGGTTTCACCATGTTGGCCAGGCTGGTTTCGAACTCCTGACCTCAGGTTGATCCGTCCGCCTGGACCTCCCAAAGTGCTGGGATTACAGGTGTGAGCCACCGTGCCCGGCCGAATTAATCTACTCTTTCACTGCCTTGTTTCACGTAAACCTGTGTAATCTCCCATTGGGTCCACCTTAGGAAACAGTCTTTAAGGTTTTCTCCATAAGGCAAATACCAGTATACTATTTTATGGTCAAGTACAGATTGTGGAACTGATAACTTTTAAGGTAAGGAAAATTGGGTATTGCCAATATCTGGATTTTATGTATCTCTCATAAAATTTGTCACATGGAAGATAGTAGAAGACCACAGTTAATGTGGAGTAATGTTTTATATAACGAATCCCTACTGACTGAAGAAATCTTTCATTCAGAGTATGAAGAAAATGAAGATTTAAAATTTTGTGGAGATCCCCTTATTTCTGTTATAGTAATAGTTTTACTGTATTTTATTTTGTGAAACTCTACATTCTGTTTAAAAAATGATTATGTTGTTTATGATAGATAATTGTTTTGATGTTATTTTTATTTTCATCGAAATCAATGTGAAATATATTAGAGAAAAGGAATAGAAGTTCATGGGCGTTTCATTTACTTCCTTAACTCTAGATGTCTTTCGGAATACCTATATTGGTGAACATAGAATGAGTGCCTCGGAATGATTTTCCCCTACTTGAAGTCTGCCTTCCTTAAGAGCCTGACTTGAGGGCCAAAATTCATACTGAGGAGAGGCTGACAGATCCTGTTTTGCGGGGGCTCCAGGGCTTGATACATTTCTGGGAATTTGGGATAGGCTGAACTAGATTTCTGCCCCAGAGTGAACGTCTGGCTGTGGACTCATTCTAAGTTTTTAAGCTGGGGATAATTTGGTCATTAACTTTGTAGAGTAGTTCTGGGCCCCAAGACATCTTTAGATTTATTCTTAGTTTGGTTTTGGCTGTGTATAGGATGGAAACAAGGTGAGGCCGGGGCTCTTAATGCCATTTTGGATCTTCAAATCTTAACATACATGGACCTTATTCAGTTATAGAGGAAAAGCAGCATGTTTTTTATAGGTATAAACAAGTGTCTATCAAGCAAAATTTGTTACAGTGAATTGTGTTTTAATAGCATTTTCTCATAAATCCTATGAAGTAGGATCCTGTGTTTTATGGGAAATTAGGTTAGGGAACCTGGGTTAAAAAAGGCCAAGAAAGAGTGTGAGCCTGAGCAAAGGATGAAAAGTGTTCATTGCCCACCTTGAATCTGGCAATCCAATATTTTTCTTTTTTCTTTTTTTTGTTTTTGAGACAGGGTCTCAAAACTCCAGCCGTTGACCAGGCTGGAGTGCAGTGGCACAGTCTCCTTGGCTCACTCCAACCTGTGTCTCCCTGGCTTAAGTGATCCTCACACCCCAGCCTCCGGAATAGCTGGGACTTCAGATGCACACCACCACACCTGGCTAATTTTTGTTGTGTCTCGTTTTTTTGTTTTTTTTTTTGAGACGAAGTCTCGTTCTTTCACCCAGGCTGGAGTGCAGTGGTGTGATCTCCGTTCACAGTGACCTCTTCCTGCACGGTTTAAGCGATTCCCCTGCCTCAGCCTCCCAAGTACCTGGGATTACAGGTGCCTGCCACCATGCTAGCTAATTTTGTATTTTTAGTAGAGGCGGGTTTTGCCTTGTTGACCAGGCTGTTCTTGAACTCCTGACCTCAGGTGATCTGCCCACCTCATCCTCCCAAAGTGTTGGAATTATAGGCATGAGCCACTGTACCTGGCCTAATTTTTTTTTTTTTTTTTTTTTGAGACGGAGTTTTGCTCTTGTTGCCTAGGCTGGAGGGCGGCAGTTGTGCGATCTTGGTTCACTGCAACCTCCGCCTCCCAGGTACAAGCGATTCTCCTGTCTCAGTCTCCCAAGTAGCTGGGATTACAGACATGTGCCACCACGCCTGGCAATTTTTTTTTTGTATTTAGTAGGGATTTCACCATGTCAGTCAGGCTGGTCGTGAACTCCTTATCTTAGATGATCCATCTGCTTTGGCCTCCCAAAATGCTGAGATTATAGGTGTGTGCCACTGCGTGCGGCCTAATTTTTGTATTTGTTGTAGAGATGAGATTTTACCATGTTGCCCAGGCTGGTCTCTTAACTCCTGGGCTCAAAAAATCTGCCTGCCTCAGCCTCCCCAAAGTTGTGGGATTACAGGGATGAGCAACTGCCCAGCCCAGGATTATTGTATGTATTTTTACTAGGGGATTCCCTGGAATACTGCTTAGTTCGACATACTTGTCCATTTCCTCTGAAGAAGCTAAGGTGTACAGGTAAGGAAATATGATAGGATTATTTTCTTTTTTAAAAATCTCTTATAAAAAGACATAAGGGTCTGCTAAAGAAAGTTGACAGACTTGTGTTCTGGAGGTTGACTTTGTCTCTAGTCCAAATTAGAGTCAGGCATTTGGGATGAGGTCTGATGGTGGTTCATAGAATTTTGTCCATAGTCTGTTATGAACCCTGGACTGGTGAGCCTTGTTATCTGTGGCCAACCTAGGGAATTTTAATCTTATGGAATTGAAAAAACAAGGAACGATGTTTGTGAGGGATTTATTTATTTCTTCCCAGATCTTTCTTTCTCTTCCCTGTTGTCTCTTGTAGTTTTTTCCAGCCCTCCTGGTCACAATCCCCAGAGGCGACTATTTCAATTCTTCTGGCTACCTAGTTTTATTTTTCTCTGTTGTTAAAAAAAAAAAAAGAAAAGTAAAGCTTCTATACGTCATTCTTTTGATTTATATTTACTGCAAATGAGTATTTAGCACTTTTTGTACCGTCTGTCATCCTCCATATAAAACTTGTGATATATAAACACAAATGTATAATATAATGTCATATATAAATAAATAATATATAATAAATTTTACATAGTAGCTCAGTTAAAAGAATCAGTATATTCAATCTTTATTGTAAGAGTCAGGTAGGTAACTATGATTATATTGCCTTTTTTATATTACCTATTGAGTGTTTTTTTCTTTGGTAATTTATTTTTAACTAGCTACTTTTCTATATTTCTAAAATTATTTCTACTCTGTTAACAGAACTTTTCTCTATAGTCAAATACATCAGGTAATCTACCAGTTGATTTTTTTTTTTTTAACTTAGATATCTTCTTGAAGCCCTGCATCCTCCTGTTCTAACTTGAACTGTTAGCTTCCCAACACTGTCATCTTGGGGAATTTACTTTGTTTCTGCCCTACATCAGATCTCCCTTTTTCTGGATTCCAGGTTTTCGTTTTCTTTTTTGATAACTTACCTGTCTAAGAATGTTTCTAGTTGCCCTTGCATTTTGATAGTACAGCTAGGTATAGAATTTCAGCCTGAGAGCATTTCCATCAGAGATTTGAAGTCATGAGTTCATGTCCTGTGCTATTGAGAAGTCCAAAGCCATTTTGATTGCTTGAGCTTTGTTTATACCATTTTCCCCTTCTGGAATATTTCATAAACTTCCTTTTTTTGTGTAATATTCTGAAATTTCAGTATAATGTACCTTGACATGTAACTTTTTTACTGTACTTTGTACTCTTTAGGTCCTTTCAATCTGGGGATTGGTGTCTTTCAGTCTTTGGCATTTTTTTGTTTTATTTGTTAGGTAATGTCCTGTGTTTTTTTCCGTTCTTCCTGGACCTTCTGTTATAATGTTAGATTACATAGTTTAATAGTCTTCTGTTTTCTCTTGTGTTGTCTTGCCTCCTTCCTGCTCCTACCAACTTTTTCTTTTCGGTCTTTCTAATACATTTCCTCAAAGTTACTTTTTAACTTTCTGCTGGATAGTTCTGCTTTCAATTTTATAATTTCCCACAGCCTTTTTATTTTATTTTTTTGAGATAGGGTCTTGCCCTATCACCCAGGCTGGAATGCAGTGGCATGAATATGGTTCACTACAGCCTTGACCTCCTAGACTCAAGCAGTCCTCCCACCTCAGCCTCCTGTGTAACTGGGACCATAGGCACACACTATTGTGCCTGGCTAATTTTGATTTTTTATAGAGACAGGGTCTCACTTTGTTGCCCAGGATAATCTTGAATTCCTGAGCTCAAGTAATCCTCCCACCTCTGCCTCCCAGAGTGCTGGGATTGTAGGTGTGAGCCACCTCACCTGGCCCCTTTCTTTTTAAATAGCATATGCTTGTTATATATATACAATGTCTTTTCATTAATCTGAGATTTTTTTTTTTCTTTTTTTTTGAGTGTTCGTTTGTTCCTGACATTGTTTCTGTTTATTCCCAGGTTTTATTTTTCTTCTGTGATCCATGGATGCCTCTTTTGAGTGAGACTATCAGGAGTCTAATTAGAAACTCTAAAAATGCGTGGGTAGGGCCTGTCAACTAGTAGGCTTCATGTTCAGTTGATTAGGTAGCTAGCTTGACATTTTCTTGATGCACTCCCAAGTATTATTATGTTACAGGTTCTCTTGGTACTATGTTACATAGTTTTCTCTCTCATTTTGTTTTTTCATAGGAATTTTCTAATTGCTTGCTTTGAGAAAGTGGGTTGAGGGGTCCTATTTTTCTTTGTAGACTTTACCTGATACTCGTTTTTAGTTTATTACCTTATCCAATCCTTTGTAAGACTACAGCCTTGGTGTATGAGTCATTGCAAAGAATAAATGTCTACTCTCCTCCCTGGATCAGTGAAGGATTCTGATTGCTTTGTATAGTTTTTCCCTATTCCTATGGAGCAGAGCCCTCTTTTATTGGAAATCTTTTATATAAATTATGTAGACTTTGAGGGGAATCTCAGAATCTTATAAATTGTTAAGACAATATAAAATCCATTCCTTATTTGATCAGACCTGTAAGAACCAAATTCTAGGAATCAGGGTGTCATGTGATGGTTTATACCTTTGTATAAATTAGGTTGAGAATAAATGTAAGAATCTGTGGGATTTTATTAATGTCAGGTGATAACTTGATTTTCTAAAAGATTTGTTGATATGAGGGTAAATGTATTAGGGTAAATTCATCAGAAAATTAGAAATGTGCTTGTATCTTGCATCTGAACAATGTTAATCTTAGATTTAGAATTTATTGTTAGTTTCCTTTTGTTACGTATAGTGGCACTTAGGAGACCTATTTAACTTTGCAAATAAAATTTGTAACTTGATAACTAGTTGTTTTAAGTTGCTGGATAATAGGAGTGTTTAGTATCTTTAAGCTATAATAATTTAGTATTGTCTTTTTAAATTATCCTAGGTAGAAGAATACATGTTCACTTCCAGTGAACAAGAGCATGTTCCCAAACTCAATTTTGGGTCGCCCACCCTTCACTCCAAATCATCAACAACATAATAACTTCTTTACCCTGTCACCTACTGTTTATTCACACCAGCAGCTTATAGATGCACAGTTCAACTTTCAGAATGCAGAGTAAGTATGGTGATATTTTGGCCTATGTTGTTGGTAAATTTCATTTTCTATTTGACATAAACCCTTTTTGTATGAAACTTTCGAAGGCGGAGAATATATTGTCATATGTTTTTTTTTTGATAGGGAAGTATTTAATTTTTTTTAAGAGATTGGTTTTGTTTTTAAAGAAAAAAATGTGTATATTATTACTGTTCTTTTCTTTGATTTTGATAGCTTGTCTAGAGCTGTGTCATTACAGCAGCTGACATATGGAAATGTCAGTCCAATACAGACCTCAGCTTCCCCATTATTTCGAGGAAGGAAGTAAGTACTTCTTAATTATTTTAAAAGAATATTTTTGCGTTTCTGAGAACTCTGTAACAGTGTATCTTGAATTAATGTTGTATGGACCCTATGCCCTGTATTTTGTTTTCTGGGACCTGTACGATCAGATCAGTCATGGAATTTTAACATTTTTTGCATTTAAAAATTTTAGGGGTTCTTTTGTTGATTTGTTCCTGCTTTATTATATGTTTGTTTCTGCCCTACATGAGATCTCCCCTTTTCTACATTCCAGGTTTGCTTTTTCTAGAATAAAACTAAGTTTCCTCAGAAAACCACTTTTTAATTGAGATTTTTTAACTAAATGAGATGGCCTTCTGTATTCATTTGCTAGGGTAGGGTTGCCGTAACAATGTACCACACATTGGGTGGCTTACACAACAGAAATTTATTTTCTTACAACTCTGGAGGCTAGATCAAGGTGTTGGCAGGGTTGGTTTCTTCTGAGGCTTCTTTTCTTGCCTTGTAGAAGGCTGCGTTGTCACTGGGTCTTAATATGGTTGTTTCCCTGTGTTTTCTGTGTCCTCATCTCTTCTAAGGACACCAGTCATACTGGATTAAGGTTCATCTTAAAGGCCCCACTGTAACTCAGGTAACTTTTAAGAGGTCCTCTCTCCAAATACAGTCACATTTTGAGCTCCTGGGGCTTAGGACTTCAGCTTTTGATTTTCTAGGGGGACACAATTATAACATTTTCTTTCTAGTAAACTTTATGTTTTGATTTATCTACATCCTAC
The DNA here is from genome assembly GCF_001698545.2 of Rhinopithecus bieti. Lineage (NCBI taxonomy): Eukaryota > Metazoa > Chordata > Mammalia > Primates > Cercopithecidae > Rhinopithecus > Rhinopithecus bieti. The sequence continues at coordinate 1,025,328 of NW_016805021.1, forward strand.
ACAGGTAAGGTTCCATGATAACAAACATTGTAGTGAAAATTTCTGTGTGACATAAAACTTCCTATAGTCAAGTCAGGAGTCAATTAATTTTAATCTATTTGATTAAAAGAAATTCATTTATTACAAAATATAACAGAACTTGAGAGGTGGTTGTTAAAATAACATTCGGCAATATTTGAAAGATACCACTGTTAGTTAAAAACCTATATAAACATTCTATAACCTTTACGTCCCATAAAAAAATAACCCTATCGGCGAACAAGGTGCCGTAAAAAAAAAAATAATAACACTAACTAGGAATTATTAATTGCTTATTATGTAGTAATCATTATTCTAAGCCTTTACAATTAATGGTTTGATTAAATCACATAACACTGAGGTAGGTACTATCCCTTGCCTGTTGAGGAGAAAGCTGACTCACACAAAGGTTAAGTAACTAGTTACTCAGAAGTGACATAGCTGGGATTTGAAATGTTGTATGTCTCTGAGTCATTTGCTTATAAGTACTACAGTTTGTTCTTCAAAATTGTCATTGAGAAAATTTTATAATAATTCTAATAGTATTGACTTTATTCAGATTTTGTTTTTTAGAAATTGCCTTCATAGCCAATTTGTGAATTAAGAATGCAAATAAACTCCATTAGACCGGGCGCAGTGGCTCACGCCTGTAATCCCAGCACTTTGGGAGGCCAAGGCAGGCAGATCACGAGGTCAGGAGATTGAGACCGTCCTAACATGGTGAAACCCTGTCTCTACTAAAAATACAAAAAAGTAGCCGGGTGTGGTGGCACTTGCCTGTAATCCCAGCTACTCAGGAAACTGAGGCAGGAGAATAGCATGAACCCGGGAGGTGGAGCTTGCAGTGAGCCGAGATCGCGCCATTGCACTCCAGCCTGGGCGACAGAGTGAGACTCTGTCTCAAAAAACAACAACAAAAATCTCCAATTAATTTGTAGTTAAACATATTTTTAAAATTAAAATTGGCATTCTCATTAGAAGATATTCAGCATATACAGCTCTCTAAGAGACTTTTATGTTTAAAATTATTAAATATACTTTTATGCATTTAGCACTGTATACTTTACCTGTGAGTAGGGGTTCCACTTATTTTGCAGATCTGTCAAGGAGAGAAATTCACATAATCGCAGAGGAGTGTTAAAAAATCTTCTATGGGCCAGGTGCAATGGCTCATGCCTGCAATCCCAGTGCTTTGGGAGGCCGAGGTGGGTGGATCGTTTGAGGTCAGGATTTCAAGACCAGCCTGGCCAACATGGTGAAACCCCATCTCGACTAAAAAACACAAAAATTAGCTTGGCGTGGTGGCGGGTGCCTGTAGGCCCAGCTACTCAGGAGGCTGAGGCAGGAGAATAGCTGGAACCGTGGAGGCAGAGGTTGCAGTGAGCCGAGATCGCGCCACTGCACTCCCACCTGGCGACAGAGCAAGACTCTGTCTAAAAAAACAAAAAAAAGAAAAAAACATTCTATGACCCATAGAGTTTTCAGGCTTTAAAGGAATTGGATCATTTTCTGTGTCATAAAGTATTACCTACATGAACAACTTAATATATCAATGAAGTTAATGTCTTTTTTCCCAACAAATATTTACTCTTTAATGATTTTTCCCTTTTTATTTTGCAAATATTTAAACCTCCAGAAAAATTTAAAGAATAATATTAAGTGAAATACTGTATGCCTTTTGGCCTGAGATTCCAATGAGTTAAAAGTGTAAATTTGATTCTTTCTCTTTTTTTTTTTTTTGGCCCACCTGCTTTTTTTCCAGAACATATATAAAAGAAAATTGTTGACACCATTTTATTTTACCTTAAAACATGTCAGCTTATTCCTCCTGAAAAACAAGGCTTTTCTTCTATATAATCAAAATACCTTGATTATTCCCAAGAAATTTAATATTAGTAAAATAATATTATCTGAGTTGCAGCTCTTTTTTGAATTTCTTCGTTTGTCCAGTGTCTTTATAGCTTTATTGAAAAGTGTCTGTTAATTTGGTCTTTCCTGCTGATGAGTCAGAACATAGGTGTATTCAAAGAGCCCTTTTTTATAACTAGCACTCAACTCACTTAATCTTATCTTCCATATGTTATAGTGTGGATCTTTTCTTCTTAGTAATTCTATAAATAGAACTTTTCCTACAAAGTTTTCACTACTGAGATGAAACATTGGGGTAGTTCAAATATGGGAGACTAACTTCAATATATACATGCAGTTTTTTCTGTCTGCATTATCACAATTTTTTTCTAAGGTGTTGAGAGGCATTTCTTGTGCTGAACATGAATATTTTTAAGAGCCATATAAAGCTAATAATGTGACCTTACTGAAAGAATCATAATATTGTCATCTCTTATGATATTTATATATTTTAATTGCTTTTGTTATCAAAAGTTGTATCTTTAATTACTAAGGTATATTGCTTGTTTTCAGGAGATTAAGCGATGAAAAAAACCTTCCTCTTGACGGTAAACGGCAACGTTTCCATTCACCCCACCAAGAGCCAACTGTAGTTAACCAGATAGTGCCTTTATCAGGTGAACGAAGATACTCAATGCCGCCATTGTTTCATACACATTTTGTACCAGATATAGTCAGATGTGTTCCACCTTTTCGAGAAATACCATTTTTAGAACCTAGAGAAATCACACTGCCTGAGGCCAAAGATAAGGTAATAATAATGTAGATTTTAGTTTTGCCTTTTGGGAATTTAGTATAAATAATGTATTAATCAAAATATTTAATATCCTGGATTAAGTAGAACATGCGTTTTTTTCTTGCAATGTTTAAAGTACTATTCAGCCTAATTTTCTGTATAAACATTACTTCTGATTTTTGGTAGCTATTCTTTTATAGAAGTGCAGGAAAATCAGATTTTCCCTGATGTATGAAAATTTTATTAGAACCCAAATACTTTCTTAGTTTAGAGAACTCTCCTGTTACTTGTTCTTACTGAAAAAAAAAAAGTTTTCGTGTAGCTATTGTAATAGAGTGTTAGAACACATTTTATTTTGGGGAGTCACTGAGAAAAACAATACATTCAAAGTGATATAATCAACAAAGATCTATCAAAAACATTTATAAAAAACATTTTCAGTTAAGTGAAATGAAGCTATTTAAATAATAATTCTTGGAAAATGACATTGTCAGCATTGGGGAACAATGAGTTATTTAACATCTAGTACTAGAAACGTATCTCTCCCCTCCCCTATATTTAGTGAAACCTAATGCGGTTTTTCTGAGTAATTGAGAGGGTTTATAATGTAAATATCGGCATTCTCTTGGGTTGTCTGTTTTTTATACTTGCTGTTTTTGCATTTTCAAAGCTGCCACACTCTTGAGAAATGAGATATTTGTAGGCTAAGGAGAACAACCGTGAAGAAAGTATAGCAACTTTGTTTTACTCATCTTTGGGTTCCTATCAACCAGCATAGGTCTGAAACATAGTAAGTGTACAGAAATGTTGGGTCAGAAAGGCAACATCTGCTTCATTCCTTAGTTGTGCTGCTTTTTTATTCCTCTATTATTCTTTTGTTCTTTAAGTGAGTTATAATTGTACCATAAAATTCACCCTTTTAAAGTGTACAGTTCAGTGGTTTTAAAATATATTCCCAAAGTTGTGCAACTGTACTATCTGATTCCCAAACATTTTCATCACCCCCGAAAGAAACTTTGTACCCAATAGCAGTCATTTCTACTGCTCCCTGGCAACAACTAATCTATTTTCTGTCTTTATCCCATCCTGGCCATTTTATGTAAATGAAATCATTCAATATGTGGCCTTTTGTGTCTTGCTTTTTTCATTTAGCATGTTTTCAAGGTTCATCCATGTTGTAGCATACACATCAGTACTTCATCCCTTTTTATAGCTGAATAATACTCCATTGTATGAGTAGCCCTCACTTTGTTAATACAGTCCTCAGTTGGTGAATTTCTGGGTTGTTTCCACTTTTCATCTGTTATGAATAGTGCAACTGTGAATATCTGTACAGATTTTTGCATGGACATATGTTTTTACCTCTCTTGGAGTGAAATTGCTTGGTCATATAGTAACTCTGTGTTTAACTTTTTGAGGAACTGCCAAAATGTTTTCTAAAGTGGTTGCACCATTTTACATTCCTATCAACAGTTTTTAGGTGCTGTACGTTCTTCACATGCTTGCTGAACTTGCAGCACTTGTTACTGTCTGTCTTTTTGATTATAGCCATTCTAGTGGGTATGAAATGGTATCTCATCGTGATTTGGATTTGCATTTCTATAATGCCTAATGATATTGAGCATCTTTTCATTTGCTTATTGGACATTTGTATATCTTCTTGGGGAAATGTCTATTCATCGATATCCCTTGCCCATTTTTAAATTGGACTATTTGTCTTTTTACTGTTGGGTTATAAGAGTTCTTTATTTCTTTCTACATATTAGACCCTTACCAGATAATGATTTGTGAATTTATGGTCCCATTATGTGGCTTGTCTTTTTACTTTCTTTTTGGTATCCTTCGAAGCACAAATACCTTTCATTTTGATACAGTCCAATTCGTCTATTTTCCTTTGGTTGGTTATGCTTTTGGTGTCATATCTAATAAACTGTTGTTCAGGGTCACGGAGATTAATGCCTATGTGTTAATTTTTAAATTTTATTTATTTATTTTATATTATTTTTTCCCTGCCCTACGTATGTGTTACGCTAAAACTTTTATAGTTTTAGTTCTTACATTTAGGACTTTGATTCATTTTGAGTTAATTTTTGTATATGATGTAAAGTAGGGGTTCCAACTTTATTCTTTTGCTGTTGGTCCAGTTGTCCCAGCAGCTTATTGAAGAAACTGTTCTTTTCTCCTCTGTAACTTTTTTTAACCATATTGAAATAGGAAAAACAATCAGTCAAAATCAGTGGGAGAAAGGAAAACGGCAAAGGAAACTGAGAAAAGATTAACTTGGGTTTTTTTAGTTAGTTTTTTTTTTTTTGAGATGGAATCTAGCTCTGTCACCCAGGCTGGAGTGCAGTGGCGCGATCTCAGCTCACTGCAACCTCCACCTCCCGGGTTCAAGCGATTCTCCTGTCTCAGCCTCCTGAGTAGCTGGGATTACAGGTGTGTGCCACCATGTCCGGCTAATTTTTGTATTTTTAGTAGAGACAGGGTTTCACCATGTTGATCAGGCTAGTCTTCAACTCCTGACCTCGTGATCCACCCACTTCGGCCTTTCAAAGTGCTGGGATTACAGGCATGAGCCACCGTGCTTGGCCTAGTTTTTTATTTTTTATTTTTTATTTTTTTTATGTTTTGAGACGGAGTCTCGCTCTGTTGCCCAGGCTGGAGTGCAGTGACGCGATCTCGGCTCACTGCAAGCTCTGCCTCCTGGATTCAAGCTATTCTGCCTCAGCCTCTCGAGTAGCTGGGACTACAGGCGCCTGCTACCACACCCACCCAGCTAATTTTTTTGTATTTTTAGTAGAGACAGGGTTTCACCTTGTTAGCCAGGATGGTCTCGATCTCCTGACCTTGTGATCCACCCTCCTCGGCCTCCCAAAATGCTGGGATTACAGGTGTGAACCACCGCGCCCAGCCACCTGGCTAATGTTTTTAATTTTCTTTTTTTGGTAGAGCCAGGGTCTTGCTGTGATACCCAGGGTCTTGCTATGATACCCAGGCTGGTCTTGAACTCCTAGCCTCAAGTGATCCTCCTGCAGTGGCCTCCCAAAGGGCTGGGATTACAGGTATGAGCTACTGCACCTAGCTGTTTTTACTCATTTTAAAGACTATCTTGTAATGCCATAATATGAAAGCCTATGGTATAAATCAAATCAGATCAATCCTTTGAATGAACGTATAAGAATCTTTTTGTCAGGTGTGGTGGCTCACGCCTGTAATCCCAGCACTTTGGGAGGCCGAGGTGGGCAGATCCCAAGGTCAGGAGTTCAAGACCAGCCTGGCCAATGTGGTGAAACCCCGTCTGTACTAAAAATACAAAAATTAGCTGGGCGTGGTGGCAGGCACCTGTAATCCCAGCTACTTGGGAGGCTGAGGCAGGGGAATCACTTGAACCCAGGAGGCAGAGGTTGCAGTGAGCCGAAATCATGCCATGGTCCTCCAGCCTGGGCAACGGAGTGAGACTCCGTCTCAAAAAAAAAAAAAAAAGAATCTTTTACTGGTTTTTTAAGGTATGTATGCTGGTAGCCCTGTTTTCTATGGAATTTATTGTGATAAACTATTGAAAGCTCTCTATTTTTACTTGTATGTGTATGTTGTGATAGTTAACTATTGGAACTAACTACGAGTTTTGCACATGGACTCGGCAAATTTTCAATTTCAGTAAATTTAATAACAATTCACATTAGTGTCAGCATAAACCATCTGGCAAGGTACAGTTCTGTATCAATAATGTTTTAAAATTAGTCATATAGAAAGAAATACTCCTAAATATTTAGAATTAGGGATTTATCTCAGAAGGCTAAAGATAGATTGTGTAATTGAACCAATTTCTTTATTTTCCTTTTTTGAGACAAGAGTTTTGCTCTTGTTGCCCAGGCTGGAGTGTAATGGCACGATCTTGACTCACTGCAACTTCCATCTCTGGGGTTTAAGCGATTCTCCTGCCTCAGCCTCCCAAGTAGCTGGGATTACAGGCACGTGCCACCATGCCTGGCCAATTTTGTATTGTTAGTAGAGATGGGGTTTCACCATATTGGTCAGGCTGGTCTCAAACTCCTGACCTCAGGTGAACCACCTGCCTGAGCCTCCCAAAGTGCTTACAGCCTCCCAAAGGGATTACAGGTGTGATCCACCATGCCTGGCTGGAACCAATTTCTTTGAGTGCTACTCTCTACCTGTCAGGTTGTGGGAGAAAGAAGGCAAGCAGTTCGTTTTGTGTTTATTTTTTAAGTGAACACTTTCTAAGAAAGCTAACATTGATGTCTCTTTTAGGCATTCTACATATGCTATCTCATTTAGTCTTTTCAGCAACCCCATGACATGGATGTTATCCTAGTGTTATTGAGGCTCAGAAAGCTAAATAACTTGCTCAAGGTCATAGCGAGTAAGTGGTAAAACCAAGATTTGATCTCTGTTTCTAAAAATACGAAGAGAAGGAGTTTAAGATACTTAAAATCAAGGGTAGGCAGATGACATTCTAACTGTAATACAAGGTAATCTGTGACAGTGATAATATTTATTGAGTATCTGTCATTACTGGCATTGTGTTTGACAGTTTGTGTGGTTTACTGTTGTTTACTTCTGTAGAGTGTAAAGTGAATGGAGGATTCAGTGTGAGATAAAGTGGGGCAGTGGTTTGAAGCATTGAATGCAAGTAGAATGCTGTTGAAGGTTTTAAAGTAGAAAAATAGCACAGTCAGATTTGTATTTTTAGAAAGTCCTTGCTGTATAGTGAATTTGGTTTAGAATGAAGTGGGCTTGGAAGATGGTGATCACCTTGAAGACTGTTAGATTCATCCTGAAGATGGTTGACCCCCTTGAAGGCTGTTAAATTCATCCTAATGAGAGGCGCTGAAGGTTTCAGTTATGGTAGATGGTAGTGAAAAAGATGTGGGAGATAATGTGTAAGGAAAATTTATAGAATGTGTGGAATAATTGAGTGTAGAAGAGAGAGGGTGAAAGAGACATGAATGACTCCAATGATTTGATTCTGGGTTACTAGTAGAGATAAGGAACCTAGATTTGGGGTATATAGGCTGATTGAGGAAATACTCGAGTTATTTGTACTATGAGAGAATCTGCTATAAAACATTTGTGCTCCTGAGAAACTTCATGTCCTGCAAATTGCACACTAATGATATAGGGCTTATGGGAAATAGGGTTGGAACAGACTACTCAAAACCTAAACAGTTTTGTAACCGGAACACTATCAAGAATAATAATTGATATCTTGGGAAATAACTTGGACAGACCAGGCAGGCAGTTTGGCATGGCTAGATGCTGATGCAGGGGATATTAGAAATATACAAAATAGAGTTGAGATGCTGGCTTGTGCTGGGCATTGAGACAGGCAGTTAAAAATGGAGCTCTGAGTCAGTGAGGATGCTGTTAAGGTAGAGACAAAAGGAAATACACCAGCACAGAGCTCTCCGAGGCTAGGAGTATGTTTTCTTGAGCAGGAATCTTGGATGCAAATGCTTTTTAGTTCCGTTAGATCTGTAAGGACTACATACTGAGGGGTTTTTTTCTTTCTCGTGACAGTTGTAATGCTACAGTTACAGCTCCATGTACAAATCATGTACAAACCCAACTTGTATGTTGTATTGATACCATTCCCCTGTTTACCAATCACATATAAGCTAATTGGTATTGTAGAAAAATATAACTGTATTGACAGTATATGTTTGGAGTTCAGAAGTAAGGTCGGGCTGGAGATATAGGGATCCTGAAGAGATCTGAAACAAAAGTGACAGTTGAAACTCCTAGAGTAGATAAGATTTTTAATTTATTTAGCATTCAAATATTTGTGAGCTCTAGGCATGGGAGATACACTGTTTTTCTAAACATACATGGTCTCTGCATTTAGGTACAGCATAGTGAGAGGAGGGGGAGCCATTAAAAAATAATCACACATAGGCCGAGCACAGTGGCTCAAGCCTGTAATCCCAGCACTTTGGGAGGCCGAGGCGGGTGGATTACCTGAGGTTAGGAGTTTGAGACTAGCCTGACCAATATGGTGAAACCCCATCTGTACTAAAAATACAAAAAAATTAGCTGGGCGTGGTGGCATGCGCCGATAGTCCCAGCAACTTGGGAGGCTGAGGCGGGAGAATTGCTTGAACTAGGGAGGCAGAGGTTGCAGTGAGCCAAGATCATGTCACTGTACTCCAGCCTGAGTGACAGAGCAGGACTCTGTCTCAGAAATAAAAAAATTAAAAAAAAATGCAGATCACAATTTTATTTATATAAATACTGTGCAGGAAATTACTGAGTGCTGAGAGAATGCGTTTGGGGTCTCAGGGAAAACCTCTTAGAGGAGACATTATTTGAGTTGAGATCTGAAAGATGAATGAGTTAACTAGTTAAAGAATGATGGGGAGCTGGGCGCGGTCGCTCATGCCTGTAATCGCAACACTTTGGGAGGCTGAGGTGGGTGGATCCCCTGAAGTCAGGAGTTCAAGACCAACATGGCGAAACTCCATCTCTTCTAAACATACAAAATTAGCCTCGTGGCAGGTGCCTGTGATCCCAGCTACTCGGGAGGCTGAGGCAGAGAATTGCTTGAACCCATGAGGTGAAGGTTGCAGTGAGCCAAGACCATGCCGCTGCACTCTAGCCTGGGAGACAGAGTGAGGCTCCGTCTCAAAAGTGGGGATGGGGAGACTGCTTTAGAGAGCGGAAATAGCATGTTTGAGGTTCCTAATGCAGAAAAGAGAATGGAGTGTACAAATGACTGAAAGATGGCTAGTGTTTCATGAATTAGAGGGAAAGTGGGTGAAGGTGTGGTAGGGGAAGTGGGAAGAGTAGCATATTTTGCAAGGTCTCCTAGGCCATTTTGGACTTTAGCTTAAGAACAGCAGGAACCTATTCAGAGTTGTTTTTTTTTTTTTTTTTTTAAATGCAGTGGACAGATAAGTTAAAAGGTTATTTTCACTGCACTGTGGAGAGCAGAGTGAAGTTGAGCAAGCATGGATGTAGAGAAGTTATACTATAGTATTTCAAGTGAGAGGCAATGGTACCTTGAATTAGGAAGTGCTAGTAGTTACGAAGAGAAATTAATGGATTTCAGCTGTATTTTAGAGGCAGAATCTGTAACATTTGATGATATATTAGATTACAGTGTCTAAGCCTCTGCAATATCAACATTTTAGGCCAGCTTTCTTTAGTGTGGAGGGGCTGTCCTGTGTACCCTCCTACGTCTAGTAGCATTCCTGCCACCAATCCCTAGTTGTGACAACACAAAATGTCTATGGACATTGCCAGTCGTCCTCTGTGGGACAAAATTGTCCTAGTTGAAAACCACTGGGTTCGATTGAGGAGAATTATTGAGGATTACACTCAAGTTTCTGACTTCTACAGTTGGATGCATGGTGGCATCATTCGCTGAGACAGAATAGAATGGAAGAGGAGAAAAATTTATGTATGTGCTTAATAAGGATTGACTTATGAGTCTGTGGACATGTTGCCTTTAAGATGCTTTTGAAGCATCAGAGTGGATATTTAGCATTGATAATTGAATATACTGCATATAGATTTGGAATTCAAAGGATATTCATTAGCTAGAAATGTGTATTTGGCCATCATCAGCATACAGATGGTAATTGAAGCCTCAGGAAGTGAGTCTGTGTCCAAGACTGGTTGAAATAGGTTAAGGAAAGAATGGGAAAACAAATGCAAACCAATGTTATACACAACTGTTTTGGGAAATTTGGCAGTGAAAGGGGGGAGCAAAAGGTGGGAAGTTGGGACAAGGCTTTTTTTTTGTAAGGTGGGAGAAACTCTGGCCACATATAAATGTTTGTGGGGAAGATTTATAGACAGGAAAGAGGTTGACCACTCTGGAAAGAAAAGAACAATCATGAATAAGGTTTCCTACAAGGTGGAAGGGTAATGGATCCTGTATATAGGTGGAGTGATTGGCCTTAGGTAAGAGAAAAACTTTTTTGAACTGGCTGATAGGAGGAGAGAGGATAGGTATGGATACAGGGAAATTTGTAGATACGGTAGGGAGACGTTAGTGGAGTTTCCAGGGTTGAATGACATCTTCCTGTTTTCTCTCTGAATTACTATGCAAGATCATCTGTTGAGACTGGAGAAGATAAAGTAGGATATCAGAGGTTTGAGAATAGTGGAGAATGTTTTGAAATACCATTTACTGAATGTGGGGAATCAAACTCACCAGAGAAACAGAGTGCAGAAGGTTTGAAACATTATTTTCTGGGTAGTGTAGAGGGCTCACTTAAGAGTGGTAATAATGAATTCATTAATAATAATAGTAAGTCAGTCAGCTGAATCTGCCAGCTCCAGGGAAAGATTTTGTTAGAAGTTTTCTTAACTACTTTGAGGATAACCTAAAGAATTGAATTTTGAAAATGAATACCCTCCTGAGTTTAAATTTTTTATCATCAGGTTTTTTTTTTTTTTTTTTTTTTTTTTTTCTTTTTTTTTTTTTTTTTTTTTTTTTTTTTTTTTTTTCTTTTTTTTTTTTTTTTTTTTTTTTTTTTGTCTTTTTCGAGATGACTTATGTTAACAACTCTTCAAAGATGAAATCAGAGATTCCTGAATTTTAACTTTTGTTTTTACTCTATGTTTTAGAAGAATATATGGTTTTCTGCACAAAAAAGGGACTGTAATTAGTTATCTAAGCCCCTGAATTCCATCTACAGTATTAGAACTGTTCTTTGAAATTTCTGGTTTGTAGAAGGTATTATGTGAATTGACTTACTTGATTTTGAATTTTGAGTTGAAATGAGTTTAGGCTGAGGTTTTTCTTGGTATTGATTGTGAAATAAAAAGATGATTATTAAAGAATTGTTACATTTCCTGTGTAATGTTAAATTTGGTAAGGGGCAAATTTTATGGAGCTTCTTGGCATCCTTGGAAGAACACTTTGGGGATAGTTATCTTACAGATCTCTAAATGATCTGTTTTTTTAATTTATGTTTTTGTCAGAAAATTCAAAACCACCGAGATGTCAATTTACCCAGAACACCTAAGAGAGAACTCAGACAAAAGAGATCAAATAAAAACTTGTTTTTTTCCTATCCTTTTTTGGGCAATTCTTTGTCCAAGTTCAGGTAATAGTAAGTGCCTAAAGTAATCAAACTTAAGGAGGAAAACAATCAGTAATCCAAATTGCCTTCTCAACCAGCCAGTTTATAAATTAAGAATACTCCCAACTTTGTCCATACACAAAACCGTAGTAATTTAACACACAAACAAAAAGTGGGTTGTTTTAGGCATGACATTTTTCTGGTTCTATTTTATTTCAGAATTGGTTAATTTGATGGGAAAGGGAATTGACTGTGAAGAATGAATTCAAACTTTTATTACACATCTGGCTTTATTTTACTCAGAAAATTAATACCAGCTCTTTCTGTAGCTACATGTAACAAAGACTAAGGCAGTGAGAGAGCCTGAGGAATTGCCAGTTTTTATTGCAATGTTTATATGCTATAATGACCTGTTTTCTGGACCATAATTTAATTTTATTTCTCCCATTTCGAAAGCTCACTGCTGATTTGTGTTTGTTGTTTGTAGATAGCACTTAGGCAAAAAAAAATTTACATTGTAGTATATGATTAGGTCTTGGTATTTCCAGCTAAAAAGCTTTTTTTTTTTTTTTTTTTTGAGACGTAGTTTCGCTCTTGTTGCCCAGGCTGGAGTGGAATGGCACGATCTTGGCTCACCGCAGACTCCGTCTCCTGGTTTCAAGTGATTCTGGGATTACAGGCATGCACCACCATGCCCAGCTAATTTTGTATTTTTAGTAGAGACGGAGTTTCTCCATGTTGGTCAGGCTGGTCTCGAACTCACAACCTCAGGTGATCCACCCACCTTAGCCTCCCAAAGTGCTGGGATTACAGGCATGAGCCACCTCGCCAGGCTAAAAGTTTTTTTTTTTTTTTTTTTTCCCACTTTCTTTTACTCCAGGGCCCAGCTATCAGGAACAGGTAGTGAACTGCTGAGAATACCATGTGAAAGTTATACAGTGTTAAATACCATGTGAGAGCTTTATATATTGGTACATATAAAAACTTTTCTGAATCCCAGCTAGTACTTCACTTGTCCTTATGGCTTGTGTTGACTTCAGACAGTGGTAATTTTATTGGTACTTAATTTGACCTTGACTTTGAGGACAAGTTACAATTTTTTTTTAGGAAAAATGAACATTTGTATTTGAAAGAAATATTTATTTATTTATTTATTTAATTTATTTTATTTTATTTTTTGAGACGGAGTCTTGCTGTGTTGCCCAGTCTAGAGTGCAGTGGCGTGATCTTGGCTCACTGCAACCTCCGCCTCCCAGGTTCAAGCGATTCTCCCGCCTCAGCCTCCCAAGTAGCTTGGACTACAGGCACCTGCCACCATGACTGGCTAATTTTTTTTGTATTTTTAGTAGAAATGGGGTTTCACCATCTTGGTCAGGCTGGTCTCGAACTCCTGACCTCAAATGATATGCCCATCTTGGCCTCCCAGAGTGCTGGGATTACAGGCATGAGCCACCGTGCCTGGCCAGAAATATTTATTTTAATATTTTAGACTATGTGTAAGTAAATTTTTTGTGTAGTGAGAAATAGACTAATTAATTTTATAGTGATAGATCTTGGTAGGTAGCCTAAGCAGATAGTATTGTAGTGATTTAGACAAGTTTAAGAATAATCCACTTTATATATATGTTGCTGGAGGGATTTTCTTTCTTTTTTGAGATGGGGTCTTACTAAGTTGCTCATGCTATTCTTGAACTCCTGGGCTCAAGCCATCTTCCTGCCTCAGCTTCCTGAGTAGCTGATACTACCAGCATTTGCACCGTACCTGGCTTCGAATAGTTTTTTTAAACTAAAAATTAGGAAAATTTACCCCAGAATTAAAGAATATTTTGGAGTGCCATTATGCGTGGTCAGCTTGTTATTACATATGTGATCTAAATTGTATATGATTTTAGCCAAGGATATTCCTTTTTTTTTTTTTTTTTTTTTTTGAGACGGAGTTCTGCTCCGTCGCCCAGGCTGGAGTTCAGTGGCTGGATCTCAGCTCACTGCAAGCTCCGCCTCCCGGGTTTACACCATTCTCGTGCCTCAGCCTCCCCAGCAGCTGGGACCACAGGCGCCCGCCACCTCGCCCGGCTAGTTTTTTGTATTTTTTAGTAGAGACGGGGTTTCACCATGTTAGCCAGGATGATCTCTATCTCTTGACCTCGCGATCCGCCTGTCTCGGCCTCCCTAAGTGCTGGGATTACAGGCTTGAGCCACCACGCCCGGCCTAGCCAAGGATATTTCATATTATACATTCCTCCTCTCTGTTTTTTTTTTAAAGAATTATAAGAACAGTGAGCCATCTCCTGGAATATTTCTCTAAATTAAAGCACCAGAAATCTTGTTTCAACGTATATGTGCATTTCTTCTTTTGTCTTATCTGAGCTCTCAGTGTTTGTTCTAGGGTAAAGTAGTATGATTTGAGAATGTGAATCCCCAAGTTAATGGGTAGATAATGAGGAAAATTCTTTCACATAAAAACTCATTAAATCTCCATTATAGTAGACCTTGGGAAAGAAAAAGTGTTTCCATGCATGTAAAAAACGGAGAGGAACAAGAATATGGAATTTCATATTTTCCAGGTCATTGTAAATTTTTTCACATGGACTCTTTCTACATTAACAGGGTCATTCAGATGAAAGCACTTTATGAATATAATAACATTCCACTTGGGCATTGTAAAGAAATTTTTTAATTTTTTAATTTTTTAATTTTTTTTGGAGACAGAGTCTTGCTCTGTTGCCCAGGCTGGAGTGCAGTGGTGCAATTTCAGCTTACTGCAACCTCCCATTTCCTGGGTTCAAGTGATTCTCCTGCCTCAGCCTCCTGAGTAGCTGGGACTACAGGTGCATGCCACCACGCCTGGCTAATTTTTTGTATTTTGGTAGAGACAGGATTTCACCATCGTTGCCCAGGCTGGTCTTGAACTCCTGAGCTCAGGCAACCCGCCCACCTCGGCCTCCCAAAGTGCTAGGATTACAGGCATGAGCTACCTTGCCCAGCCAAGAAGTTTGTGTGTTGATTTTGCTATTCAACAAAGACTGAGTACCTACTGTGAATTCTAGGATTATGTTGATCCAATCTGCCTGATTCTCTAGATCATGGGTTGGCAGAGGGGCCAGATAGTAAATATTTAGGCATGTGGGCTATGTAAGTCCTCTGTTGCATATTCTTTTTTCTTTTCTTTTTAACAATGCCTAAAAGTAGAAATTATTTAGCCTGCTGCCCATACTTGGCCTAAATAGTTTGCCAACCCTTGCTCTAGGTCAGTAAAACTTAATCCTTCAAGTATCATTTAAAATTTTATGTTAGCCGCTTTTACTGGAGATCTTTTTCACATTTGTTACAAACTTGGACACTTTTCTTTTTAGCTTTTTATTATGGAAAATATCAAACCATATACTAAAGTAGAGAGAAAAACGTATCATAAATCCTCATGTTGTCCACTTTAACAATTGCCAACATATGACCATAACAATTAACAACATATGACTAATCTTATTTCACCTTTACCTCCCTCCCTCATTAGTTTGAATCAGATTCCAGTTATTTTATTTGTAAATATTTCAGTGTTCTGATATTCAGTTGATCTTTTTTGTTTATCCTTCCGTCAGGGCCATACCATCTTGATTACTGTAGCATTATAAGTATGGAAGTCAGGTGGGTTAAATTCTCCAACTTTTTTCTCAGCTATTCTTGGACTTTTGCCTTTCTAAGTCAAATTTAAAATTCTTTTGTCACTTTCTAGAAAGAAGCCTTCTGGGCTTTTGATTTCTTTTTCATTTGTTGTGAAACACATTATATCAAATGGGCTTTTGAGTTTGATTGCATTGAATCTAAAGGTCAATTCTGGGAGAATTGACATCCTTAACAATAGTCTTTTGATCCATGAATGTGGTATATATCTCTCCCTTTATTTAGGTCTTTAGGTTCTCTCAATGTTTTCTAGTTTTCAGTATGCAAATCCTGCACATCTCTTGGTACATAGATTTCTAAATATTTCATGCTTTTTGCTGCTATTGTGAAGTTTTAAAAGTAAATTTTAATTGTTTGTTGATAGTATATATGCTTTAAGTAGTGAATTATCTTTTTAGAAAATTGAGAGAAAAGGCCTTGGTTTTTTATATTATGTTAAACATATTAGTTTTGTTTACACATTCTTCTGGTGTGCTTTGTTGTCGTAGAAATGTTACTCTACAGCCTGGGCAAAATAGTGAGAACCTGTCTCTGAAGAAAAGAAATTAACCAGATGTGGTACTGCATACCTTTAGTCTCAGCTACTTGCAGGGCTGAGATGGGAGGATTGCTTGACAGGAGGTCAAGACAGCAGTGAGCTCTGATTGCACCATTGCTCTCTAGTCTGGGCAACACAGTGAGACCATGTATCCAAAAAAAAAAAGTTGCTCAATGTATTCTCATTTTTCTTACAAATACTTTGTATGGGAATTGATTAGAATACTTTCAGGCGTTATTTCTTCAATATGTTCTTCTGTCCTCTCCCATTCTTACCTCTTTCGAGATTCCAGTTCTTTCTTTCTGTTATTTGTCTTTGAGATGGCTTTTTCTGTACTACTTTCATTTTATTTTATTTCAGTGTTTTTGAGACAAGGTCTTCCTCTGTTGCCCAGGCTGGAGTACAGTGATGTGATCATGGCTCCCTGCAACCTCGACCTCCCAGGCTCAAGCAATCCTTCTGCTTCAGCCTCCCTAGTAGCTGAGACTACAGGCACGTACCACCATGCCCAGCTAATTTTTAAATTTTTTGTAGAAATGAGGTTTTGCCATGTTGCCAAGACTTGTCTCAGATTCCTGGGCTTAAGTGATGTGCCTGCCTTGGCCTCCCAAAGTGCTGGGATTATTGGCGTGCTCAGCCACCATGCCCAGCAGTGTGCTACTTTTATGTGGAGAGGGTTGAGCAGGCTAGCTTTGTGGCTCTAGGACTTCTCATCTTCGGTTTTTTTTTGTGTGTGTGTGTGGCGGAGTCTCACTCTTGTCACCCAGGCTAGAGTGCAGTGGTGTGATCTCAGCTCACTGCAACCTCTGCCTTCTCGGTTCAAGTGATTCTCTTGCGTCAGCCTCCCGGGTTGCTGGGACTACGGGCATGTGCCACTACTCCTGGCTAATTTTTTTGTATTTTTAGTAGAGATGCTGTTTCACCATGTTGGCCAGGATGGTCTTGATCTCTTGACCTCGTGATCCACCTGCCTCGGCCACCCAAAGTGCTGGGATTACAGGCGTGAGCCACCACGCCCAGTCCTCTTCTGTTCTTGTGTAGTATTCAGAAATATACTTCCTGAGTACTTTTGCTTTTTTCCTTTCCTACTTTTGTCTAGAGCAGAATTTTTTCTCTGTACTATTGGCATTTTGGGCCAGATAATCTTTGCTGTGGTAGAGTTGTCCTCTGTATTGTACGATGTTCACTGACATCCTGGCCTCTACCTACTAGATACCAGGGACCTTCCCTCTGCCCTGCCTGGTCCTGTTATAATAACCAAAAATGTTTTCATATTCATATGTCCACTGAGAGGCAGAATCATTTTATACCTTTCCTTTTCTCCTGATGGCTCTGTACTGTCCAGTTTAGGTTTCTCTTCCGGGTAGTTTCTGCTGTTGCTTTTTCTTGGAAGGGAACCTCATTTTGTTTGGAGGTCTCTGATCTTTCTGTGGTCCCCTTGCATTTACCTATGAATTGTAGCCTATGAAGCTGCTTGCCTATTTTGATTGTGGTACATTGATGTGGGCTGCTTAGTTTGGTGAGTGAGGGGAAGAAGATATTACCTATAAGCAATTTGATTTCTGCATGTTCTGTTTTTAAGACTGTTTGAAATCCCATTCCCTTTTCTTTTACCGTATCTGATACCGTGTGAATCTTGCTGCTATTGGTATTTGTCTCACTCCTGAGTGTTCATGATGAATACTTGGTCAGTCAATTGTGTTTTAATTTTTGGCCACATTTTGGTTTGGTTTGATCTCTTTGATTTATTTTCCTAGTTGCTGTCTTTTGTGGGGTGGGTATTCAGAGATTTTAAAGAAAGTTATGCTTCTTTCATTGCCAAATTGCCTAGAATGCCTCTGCCTTCTTAAAATGAAGATTCTAAATATGTAAAAGACAACATTTTTCATGATGTGTGATACTTTTGCCTCATTATGGGCTATAAGGCAGTCCTAGAGAGGGAGAAATTGAAAATACAAGAGCAGGACTAAAAGACTGGTAGAGGTGTTTGTGCCCTTAAGGTGACCAGAAGGCTTGAATACAAAATTATTGGTAGAGAGATTAGCTTTGAATGGGGAAAAGGGCGCCTTTTTTTCCCCCTCAGATATGTTTGTTTTTAGGACTGTAGTTAAGAGGCTGAGGAATATCACATTTGGTATTCTCAATTTTCATAGTAAACTTTAACTGTATCTGCTAGAGAAAGGGAGATAAGTTTGGAGGGCTTGAAGAAGATAGTAAACATTTTGGAATGGTATAATGAAAAACAGAAGCAATATCTAACCAAAGACTTGGAAGAAATTGCTAAGTGATGCTAAGGGCCAACCTAATACTGTAAACTTGAAATACTCCAATTTTATGATTTTAATTTTTTTTTCAGTTTTGTCTCTTAGCAACTTAGATGTAAGAGCAGAGAAGGTGTGTGTGTGTGTGTTTTTTTTTTTTTTTTTAATATTGACCTAAGATTGGGGTTTTGTAGGACACGTATTAGAACATGACAAGGAGATAATGTTTGTTAAGGCATGATAAGAGAGTGGTTCGAGGGATGCACTGTGTGGTGTAGACTGCATAGGAAAAGAAATAACACCATTTAGGTGCTGATGGCTTGGCAGAAAAGGGAGGCTTCAAGGGAATCTGGATCTCTTGTGGTTCTAGAGCAGGTATGAGGAGAGTGAGAAAGTGTGAATTGGATAGGAGATTGAAGCCAAGATAGTATATTGGAATTTAAAATTTCAGAGCTAGAGCAGTTCCAGTTTATTGTAAAGACCGCAATTTAGGAGTGTATACTGATGAAGAATACTGGAGGAAATAAAAGTCCAGAAATGGAGTATGTCGTGATATATAGCCCATTTCAGATAGGGAAATCACCTATGTTGTTGGCAAGAGTTGGGCTAGAGGGAAAAGTGTGAACCAAATCAGTAGATAAAAGGGTGGTAGGGTCAGGTGTGATGGCTCACACCTGTAATCCCAGCACTTTGGGAGGCTGAGGCAGGCGGATCACTTAAGGTCAGGAGTTCGAGAGCAGCCTGGCCAACATGGCACAACCCTGTCTCTACAAAAATTGAAAAATTAGCCGGGTGTGGTGGCAGATGCCTGTATTCGCAGCTACTTGGGAGGCTGAGGTAGGAGAATCGGTTGAACCCAGGAGGCTGAGGTTGCGGTTAGCCGAGATCGCACCACTGCATTCCAGGCTGGGCGATGAGTAAGACTCCGTCTCAAAAAAAAAAAAAAAAGGGTGGTAAGTACATGGCAACATGAAGTTAGGGTTCAGGGCATTATTACAAGAATGGGACAGGGGGTGGTTTGCATGAGCCTAGAAGACCAGGGGCTGGTGACATCTCTTATATTTGGTATTTGTGGGTGTGAATACTAGGGATTGGGCAAACTTCTTTAAAGAGCCAACTCACATATTGTTTCTGTTGCATATTCTTATTTGTTTTCATAATCCTTTAAAAATGTAAAAAAATTCTTTGCTCAGGGGCCATACAAATACAGTGAGCAAGTGTTAAACAGTTTGCTGACCCATGGATTATTTTTATTATGAAGTATGTGTCTGTACTTTTCTGTGAGTTGTAAATTTTACTTTGTAAAATTTATATATAGTTTTTCAGACTGTTCTCCTCCTGTACTTCAGTAATAGTAGCTTTGTTTTGGAAACTATTCAGAAGATAATATATATTCCCTTTTAAAATAGTGTCAATATAATTGATTTATACTTCTCCATATGGCAATTACTTTTACATCGCTGAACAAAACTTTTACTTTTTTTTTGCGGTGGATTCAAGTTGAGTCAGCAGATACTGGAATTATTTGAAACATGTCAGCAGCAAATAAGTGATTTAAAGAAGAAAGAACTCTGTCGAACACAGCTGCAGAGAGAAATTCAGCTATTATTTCCACGTATGTTTCCCTATTTTGCATGCCCTTTAGGGTATATGCATTCCTATTTTAAATTTTATCTTTTTTTTTTTTTTTAATAGGCACAGAACCAGTGCACCTTGTTTAGATTTTAAATACTCTTACTACTTTCTTCTGTTTCTTTAGAAAGCAGACTTTTTTTGGTTGGGTCCTCTTTAAATGGATTTGGTACCCGGAGCAGTGATGGTGATTTATGCCTAGTTGTTAAGGAAGAACCAGTAAGTAAGGAAACATTTATTCCAAGTATGTTTCTCGTGTTAATGGGTTAAGAAATTTTACATAAAAGTCATTGAGGAAAAAAAATTTGCTTTGTTGTGATTACTTCTTTGAATTTTGTTTACCATAATTGCAGGAAACCTAGGAAATTTTTTATTTTTAAGGCATGTGCACAATAAGCATAATAGGAAGTATAGCATTAATTTAATTCTAAGTTTTTAAAGTGAGATGGCTTCACTATATGTTGTGTTTTTTTTTTTTCAAGAACTCTGCCTCTGTTTTGAAATGTCATTAGTTTGGATATGTTATCAGGATGCAGCAAAGAAGAGCATGTGGCAATATTATCTTCTTGATATATTTCCTTTCCATTTGAATTCTCAGTGATTCTATTTTAATTTTACTTTTTTCTCCTTGAAAATGCTTATTAAGGGAAAATAGATTTCACTGAAATTGAAAATAAGACTATCATGTTTATTAAATTTAAAATATTTTCTCTGACATTTTGCCTTTTTTTTTTTTTCTTTTCTTTAGCAACGATACTGTGTTATTTAGTACAGGTTGAGTATTCCTTATCTAAAATGCTTGGGACCAGAGTTTTTTGGATTTGAGATTTATTTTTTTTTTTTTGAATACTTACACTATACTTAACATTTGCACATCCCTGATCCAGATCTGAAATGCTCCAATGAACATTCCTTTGAGTATCATGTCAGCACTCAAAAAGTTTCAGATTTTGGATTTCAGGTTTTTGGATTAGGGATGTTCAACCTGTAGTATGTTTACCTGAATTTCCGGTTAACTGATACTCCTGTGTTTAATACTGCAGTAATTGGTGTTCATTAAGCTGACTTGAGGCAGCCTCTTTAAGATGCTGAGGTTTCTTCTGAACTACCGGTGATTAAATTAAGCTCAGTGTAATTTTATTATGTTTTATATCTTTAAAAATACAAAAAATTACTGAATGTTAATGTATAATTTTACTATTCCTATTATTCCACTAGCAAAAATGACTTCTCGTTACTGCAAATCAGAAAGAGATTTATTCCAGGAAGAATGATATTTTTCTAGGCTTTGAAATCATAGAAAGTTTAAAAAAACCTCACATTATTAACAGTGGAGAATACAAGGGTTGTAATTAAAACTTTTTTGTGCTGATAGATTATACTCAAGCACATCCCACTCATCCTCTAGTCTTATTCACATGTCTAAATCATGTTGTCATAGCTTTTACACAAACTGAGGCACCATAGATATGAAACTATCCTTGAGCAGCTTAAGATCTAGATAAGGCTAAAATTCTGTTTATTTTTGTTGGAGGTTGCTTTTTGTACAGTGTTATACTGAAGGGAAAAGTGACATAAATGGCTGTTTCAGAATTGCTTTGAAAATTGTGCTTTTAAGCTTAAAATCAGGAATTGATTTAGAAATGTAGATGTGAAAGATAGCATTAAAGGTTGACTTTTCTATAATTTAGAAAATAAATTTCCTTGGGTATATTGAAAATAACTCCAAAAGAAAGTGTATCTTGTATGTTTTTTGTTGAGATACGTTAGGAAAATGAAACATTAAGCTTAGAAAGATAATGAAAAAACACTTTATTTTTAACTTTTCAGTGTTTTTTTCAGGTAAATCAGAAGACTGAAGCACGGCATATACTCACCTTAGTCCATAAACACTTCTGTACTAGACTTTGTAAGTCTGACATGCCTCAAGTTTGTATGTCACCTGACATAACTTTATTTAAAATGCCTCTTACATTATCTTCTGGTAAGAATTGTTTATTCTGGTCAGGATAGGTATAATATGGATCCTTTTTTCCAAATGAATTTCTTTTAACTTTTGATTAAAAAGAAGAGTGATCATTTATTCAACATATCTTTATGGCTCTTACTGCAAAATATACCACCTGCTGCAGTGGGGGGGATTCAAAGATATGTAAGTTTTAGTTCTTTTTCTCAAAAGCTTGTAGATTGTTAGGGAAATTAAAGCATGAATATAAATAGTTGTAATAACAGAGTATCTGTGAAAGGCTAAAAGTGTTGATACACATAAAGTCCTGTAGGCTTTATGTGTGTGACAGTTTCATCTGGCTTGCAATGATATGCATCTTTACTTGTTTTAAAAATAAGATCACTGAACATGAGACTTAAATGTATGACTTCAACAGAAAGCAAATTGTTGACTTAAGCCATTTTATTTTACGATTTTACTTTTTGAATACACTGACTCTAAACAGATTTTAATCCACATGTTAAGCCATCTCAAATAATTTCTTTTTATGTAGAATTTTATAGAAAGTTGAAGTTATCCTGTGTGATATTGGAAGGACACATGTTCATTTGTTGAACAGACATTCATTATGTGCCAGACTTTGAGCTGGAATGTACAAGTCAAGTAACAAGTCACTGTCTTTGAATAACTTACATCTATTGTAGAAGAGAAATAAATGAAGTGATTTATTTCTTTGGACGTAGGCTTCTGCATTCTGAATTATTCTGTAAAATAAAGAATAATTCATACTTAAGTGGATTTTATTAGCTATTTGAATCAAAATATTAAAATGGAAGGTACCTTAAAGATCATGTAATTCACATGAATTTCTTTTCTTTTCTTTTGGTTATTTTAATAGTTAAGGAAACTGGTGATCAATGGATTTAGTAACTTGCCTGGACTATAGTTTGTTGGTCTCAGAACCTGTACTTATTGCTCAAAACTTTTAACTCCTAATTTTATTTTTCTGAATTCCTGCACATATATTCTATTTTGAAGCTTGATATATTCTTTTTTTTTTTTTTTTGAGACAGAGTCTCGCACTATCACCAGGCTGGAGTGCAGTAGCACGATGGCGGGTCGCTGCAACCTCCCCCTCCCTGGTTTAAGCGATTCTCATGCCTCAGCCTCCCTATTAACTGGGATTACAGGTGTGTGCCACCTCACCTGGCTAATTTTTTATTTTTAGTAGAGACGGGGTTTTGCTATGTTGGCCAGGCTGGTCTCAAACTCCTGGCCTCAAGTGATACATACTCTTTGACCTCCTAAAGTGCTAGGATTATAGGTGTGAACCACCAAGCCCAGCTGATACATATTCTGTAATTTTGATAGTAAAACATTATAACAGAAAATTTTCAGGTTTCAAAAAATCCTGGTACTACTTTTTCTGTAGTTAAAAAATTAGAAAATTGCTCATTTGGGAAAGATTTTCAGAATTTCATTTTTATACACTTCTGTATTTTCCTAATTTTCTATGATAAGCATGTATTACTTTCAATAATTTTTTAGTTTGATGGAATAAAAATATGTATATACTTTTTTTTTTTTTTTTTTTTT
>NW_016805021.1:1048909-1071174 GCF_001698545.2 Rhinopithecus bieti
GAGACGGAGTCTCGCTCTGTCGCCCAGGCTGGAGTGCAGTGGCCGGATCTCAGCTCACTGCAAGCTCCGCCTCCCGGGTTCACGCCATTCTCCTGCCTCAGCCTCCCGAGTAGCTGGGACTACAGGCGCCTGCCACCTCGCCCAGCTAGTTTTTTGTAGTTTTTAGTAGAGACAGGGTTTCACCGTGTTAGCCAGGATGGTCTTGATCTCCTGACCTTGTGATCCGCCCGTCTCAGCCTCCCAAAGTGCTGGGATTACAGGCTTGAGCCACCGCACCCGGCCTGTATATACATTTTATTATATGTTGTGTATGATATGTGTATATATGTAATACATATGTGTATATATTTGAATTTCCTATCAACTGATACTCCTGTGTATAATAGCACAATAATTGGTGTTCACTAAGCTGTTCTGAATTTTTCACTTGTAGAGATCATGTGTATAATAAATATATGTGTTTTTCACTCATAGAGATCACACTTACTGAATGCATCCAAGCCCCATGTATCATGTTGCAAAGCATTTCCACACATAAGACTCTGTAAATATGATTTCTACAGTTACCATGATACCTTACTCTGTGCTGTACCAAAATTAGCTATTCCCTCTGCTGCTAGCCTAGATATATTTTCACTCTTACAGTGGTCTGATGAACTTCTCTATAGATACTATATTAGACCACATTCCTGAAAATAACCTTAATATAAAGCCCCCTAAATGGTATTACTGGAGCCTCCAACCTTAGAAGAATTTGATAATGTCCTCGCTTATATTCTTTTTCACAGACGTTTTCTTAAATTATTTTAGCTTAGTAAATGCTATTTTTTTAAAAACGTGGATTGGAACACTATGAATTCTAGAAACATTTGCCGATATTCACATTATCTTTTGTCTTTCAGCGGGCTACATTGAGAGACCTCAGCTGATTCGAGCAAAAGTGCCAATTGTGAAGTTCAGGGATAAAGTCAGGTAAGTAATTAATGAACCTTTGTCAGTTCCTTTAGATCATTTTTAGATACTCATCTGATAAAGATAATTAAGAATTGTATGTTGTAGCATTACAGTTTATTTTCATCAGTTTTTAGAAATCATTTGACTTGGTGTTTGAAATGGTTTTTTAAAATTGAGCGATACTTGATGCTTAACTATACTTAGCTATTCTGCTTGACATTTTGAATATGTGAGACTATCCAATTTAAAGAGTATGTACATATTTGTATATTAGATTTTTAAATGATCTCTTGCCTTTTGGAAGTAATGCGTTCTGAAGAACATAATTAATGAAATTTGACATACTAATATCAAGGGATTTGTTGTAAATACAGTTGTGATTAAACAAGTTATGTTTCATTTTAATGAAAGATACATATAATATCTAGAGAATAGATAATGAACGAACAACAGCAAAATATACTTGTTCCATTTCAGAATTTATATTTATATGTTCTACCAGCTTGGGTTCTGAATTTCTTATGGGCATTAGAATTGGGATCTTTTATATAATATCTGAATGCAAAATGTAAATAGATGTTGATTATTTCATTAAACTGATTCGTTACTGTTTTCTAAAAATAGAATTGTAACAGATTTCATAAAATTTGTCCAGTTTTACAAAATTAATACTGAAATTATGCCCCCACACACACATTATTGATCTTTATCTTTCATAGATTGTGTTTTCACAAATTTGCCTACTTGCTAAAAGTTACTTGTAACTCCGCACATGAATATTCATACGCTTTAGCAGTCATTTCATGGGCATATACAGAGTGGTGAAAATTTCAAATCACCCAATACCATGTTTCCAGCTGAGATAGAATTAGGTGGCACACTGTCTTCTTGTTCAGCTTCGTACTGTAAACAAATAGCCTCCTCGTAGTCTAATTAATGCCATATTTTCACATTTTGTGCTTTTTTGCTTTTAGAATGGCCCCAAGCATAGCGTGGAGTTACTTTCTAGTGTCCCCAAGTGCAGGAAGGCTGTGATGGTGCCCTATGGAGAAAATACGTGTTAGGTAGGCTTTGCTCGGGCATGAGTTACAGTACTCTTGGCCATGAGTCCACTGTTAATGAATCAACCATATATATTAAATACAGTGTCTTCAAACAGAAGCACAACATAAAACTTGGTTACGTATTGATGAGTTTATGAAAATGTGACCAGGCTGGCAGAAACCTAACTCTGTGCTTACCCGAGGAGCAATGATATATAGTATTCACTAATTCAGTGTTTGCAGCAACTTTATAGAATGTAGCTACTATGAATGATGAAAATTGACTGAATATATATATTTTAAACAAACTTTAATGCCTGGCTCAAGCCATTCCTTTATATATCTAAACATCGATCAGATCTATAAATACTTATTAAATTTCTGCCAAGTAAATTGTGTTAGATTTTCCTAAAGCAGATATGAAATATATAGGGAGATAAAACATAAAGTTATTATATTATCTAATTATAAGTTTTTAATAATATATGGTTGTAGTTATAGTTACAAAAAATGGTTTTATTCTTTTTCTGTTTTAAGATTATCATACAAACTTTTTTTGTTCTTAAGCATTTTTTTTTTTTTAAGAGACAGAGTTTTACTGTGTTGCCCAGGCTGGAGTACAGTGGCATGATCATAGCTCACTGTAACCTCAAATGCCTGGACTCAAGTGATCCTCTCATTTCAGCCTCCTGAGTAGTTAGGACTACAGGCACACACCAACACACTAGGTTAATTTTTGTATTTTTGGTAGAGACAGGGTCTCGCCATGTTGCCCAGGCTAGTTTCGAACCCCTGGCCTCAAGCAATCCTCCTACCTTAGCCTCCCAAAGTTCTGGAATTACAGGAGTGTGCCGCTGCACCTGGCCAAATCCTACTTCCCAACAGAACCATATCTCATGAATATTTGGTTATATCATTAAGTATTGTTCTACAGCTCATTTTTAATGGCTTTATATTTTTTCATTGAGTGAATAAATTGTCATTAACTTAACCATTCCCCTGTGTTTGAACATTTGGTGTGTTTCTAGTTTTTGGATAACATAAATAAGCATTTTGTGCATAAATTCTTTCCATATTGAGGATGAGTTTTTTAGTATTTCTAGAAGTAGTATTGAAGCAGGAACTATGTATATTTTAAAGCTCTGAATTCAATTTTGGAAAATTTTAAGTGTAGACTAGTTGCCATCTATGTGTTTTCTTTTCTATACTATATAGATGTAGTACAAATTGGCTTCAGTGTTAGACTTACACAAACACAAAGAATAACTCTATTATTACTGTAAGTTTCCCAAAGCCAAATAATGTATAATATCTGAAGTGTTAATACTACTATCTATTTTATTAATATGCCTGGANTTTTGTGCATAAATTCTTTCCATATTGAGGATGAGTTTTTTAGTATTTCTAGAAGTAGTATTGAAGCAGGAACTATGTATATTTTTAAAGCTCTGAATTCAATTTTGGAAAAATTTTTAAGTGTAGACTAGTTGCCATCTATGTGTTTTTCTTTTCTATACTATATAGATGTAGTACAAATTGGCTTCAGTGTTAGACTTACACAAACACAAAGAATAACTCTATTATTACTGTAAGTTTCCCAAAGCCAAATAATGTATAATATCTGAAGTGTTAATACTACTATCTATTTTTATTAATATGCCTGGATAATGGAAAGATTGTAAGATTTCTTTTGTTCCCCTAAATAAGAAAGACTGAAATGGTAGATTTCAAATTTTATACTTAAAAGCTGTAATTAATATAGAAAGATTTCGTTTTATTTTAGACAATCTTTTCACAGAAAATTTAGTATTTATAAGTTAGGATCTCACATGGGTATGAATAGAACTGACTTACAGAAAGTAATCCTTCGTTTTTATATGAGTTTAGCCGTTTTTTGTAGATTGAGTCATTATTGCCCTATTTTCTGTTTTTTGTTTTTTTTGAGATGGAGTCTCGCTTTGTTGCCCAGGTTGGAGTGCAGTGGTGCGATCTCGGCTCACTGCAAGCTCCACCTCCCGGGTTCACGCCATTCTGCTGCCTCAGCCTCCGAGTAGCTGGGACTACAGGCGCACACCACCACGCCTGGCTAATTTTTTATATTTTTTGTAGAGATGGGGTTTCACCGTGTTAGCCAGGATGGTCTCGACCTTCTGACCTTGTGGTCCGCCCGCCTTGGCCTCCCAAAATGGGATTACAGGTGTGAGCCACCGTGCCCGGCTGTTGCCCTATTTTCTAAATTATGAACTGCATATATTTGCTTCCAAATAAATAATCATTATGTGTTTGAGTATTATAGATAGCTCTTTCCAGGTATCAGTAGCCTAATTTGACATGATACTGTAATTTACTAGCCATTTTAGAGGAAATATAATGTGTAGACAGAGCTTCTAAATTTTTTTCCCCTGCATTTTATTTGGCTTTTTATTCCTGTTGTTTTAAAGTATATGATGCTATAATTCTAGATTATTTGAGAATGTATAACTTAATGGGATAGCTTGCTCCGAAATGTTTTTGGTCACATAGTTGTGTTTATCTGGAAATGATTGTGAGATTTAAACATTTTCAGCTGGATATGGTGGCTCCTACCTGTAATACTGGTGATTTGGGAGGCTGAGGTGGGGGTACTGCTTGAGCCCAGGAGCTTGAGGCTGGAGTAAGCTATGATTGTGCTACTGCACTCCAGCCTGGGCCACAGAGCTAGAGTCCATCTCTTTAAAGGAAAAAAAAAAAGATTTAAAAATTTTCTTTGGGGTAATTGGAGCCTTAGTAGTATGTTACTGATTTTTCCACTAGTCTTATTTTATATTTTCAGTACTCACCAAATCACATCAAAATAACATACTGAGTATTTGTTCATTCTTATTTCTTTAGTGTGTCATGTGAAAAACACAGGTCTGTGGCCTTTGGGCCCATGCTATTTTGCATCATGGGATGGATGAGCATTAATTTAGTTATTAGGAAGGAAGTTTTTTTGTTCTTCAGCTAAAGTTTATTGTTTTTTTTTTTTTCTTAAATAGTTGTGTGGAGTTTGACTTGAATGTAAACAATGTTGTTGGAATAAGAAACACATTCCTTCTCAGAACTTATGCATACCGTAAGTTTGTGGTTTGTTTATAAAAAATTAGCCTCTTTTTTCTTTATTCATTTTTAAAGATGTTTGTCGTAAATAGTGACATCCCTTTAGTTGTGTTTAAGTATATCTTATTTTATTTGTATATGTTGCTACACTAAAATCATATACTGTCAGTCATAGGTGAATCAAGTGACATTTTAATAATTGGTAATTTTTAAAGGGTAACTAAGGTGAGTTTTAGACATAAGACACATTTATGGTGAACAGACACAGTGTTTAATATACACAGAGACAGTGCTCTTTATTTTGGCATGGATCTGGGAAATAATGTAAACTTTTAAAGAAACTGTAATGTCTCTTACCATGTTAAGTTTTAATTTTACTTTCAGTTGAAAATCGAGTTCGTCCGTTAGTGCTGGTGATTAAGAAGTGGGCAAGTCACCATCAGATAAATGATGCCAGTCGTGGTACTTTAAGCAGCTATAGTCTTGTATTGATGGTTTTGCACTATTTACAAAGTAAGTATAATGGAGTTTTACCCAATTTTTAAAAGTAAAAGACAGCTAGCTTTATTATGGTGTTTTCTCTGTTGACCCTATTTTCAAATAGTATTGTTTTAAAAGTTCTTTCTAAGGTCCATAAAACACATTTCCTGTTTTGTTGTTTTGGACAAATGTTTTAAAAGTGTTATTCCTTGGAAAATATTAAGAAGTTTCACTGTTTTTTTACTTTTTGAAAGTTTTTTTATAGTCACTTTTGTTTTCAAAGGACTTTTACCACTGTATTGTGGACCCATTATCTTGAGGCAGACGAATGTTCAAAAGGTCTATAAAAGTTAGTTCAAGCACTGTTCATCATATTTTTAATTTTTAATTTGAGACAGGAATTAAATGATTTTCCTGTTGGTTAAAGAAGCTTTTAATCTGAGTTGCCTTCCTCAACTAGATTTTATCTTTATAGGACTGTTGTATCAGATTGACTCCCAAATTTTAATTTTGTCTGGTTAGTCATTGTTTATAAGGCCATTCTGGTAAAAGCCATACTTTTGTCGCATGCATAGTGACAAACAGTAATAAGTGAACACTTGTAATTTGGACCATTCATAAGATAAGTGTGAGAATTTTTATGGTATTGAAAATTTCCTAGAAGTATGGGACAGACTGACTAGATCTAATTGAAATCCTTACTTTCATATTTCTCAAAAATATCTTATGTATATAACAATCCAAGAAATAAACATTAAGCCACTTTATATTTTCTACTTAGTTGGACACCAAGAGTTGTTAAAAGATGGATACATCTACTGTTTTGTAGTTATTAGACCAGGAGACTCAGATGTTTAATGACTAACCAACTGAAAATACGAATATGTGGTGACGTGAGGACCAAGTGAAAGACTTGGTGTGAATGTAGTAGAAGACCATTTGCCAGGGTGTCTGGGGCTTGATCTGTTCTGGGTTGATGATATTTCCACAGTTTAGAGTCTCGGTTTCCAAAGATTACAATAACAGTAGAAAACATATTTTAACATATATAATACTTATTTCTTCATTCCATGAATATGTATGGAATACCTACCAAGTAAATGTTAGGTATTCTTGGATCTGAGAATACAGCAGTGAACACAATACAAAAACAATTATCTTCTTCTCGAAGCTTACGTTTTCAACTTGTAAAATGTACATTTTCATAGCTGTTACCTACCAAAACATGAGTTATTAAACAACTCACAGATTACTAATAAAATGTGACATTTTTACCACCGTTGTGAGTTGAGCTGCTGATAGAGCACTGTCAACATGTGATATGCTCAGTAACAAATGAATTATTACAGTGTAGTCATTTAAAAAAGCCTATTGAAAAATATCCTTTTGTTGTATTGTTTGATGCTTTTTGTATTTAGATTCTGAGAGAGATAACAGATAATATTAGCAATTTTGTCAACAGCAGCTTAGTCTTGGAAAGTTGAGATGATTTGATGCCTTTACAGCTGTGTTTCTTTGTATTGAGGATACTGCGAACTGGGAAAAGGAGAAGACACCCTTTCCTTGTTATATAGATTAGAAATGGTTAGAGTTGGGGATTACAATTTTGTTAACCCAATTCCTGGTAGACTGGGCTTTGGATAGGGATTGGAGGGTGATACCTAAGTTGAGAATTTCTGTGTAATGAGCCACTTTTACTAATAGGAGGATAGATAGAAGTGGTTGGGACAAAAACGAAGATTGTCCTACCAATGCCTTAAAAAAAGAGCAGTTCAGAGGGAACATTGGTTGTCAGGAATTTTCTATTTTGTTTCAGAATTATTATGTTTAAAATAATACTTAAAACGTAGTGATACTAAAATAGTTATTTTACATTTTAAAATTCATTTTGAATAAGTTGTGCATATATATCATAGAAAATCCTGAGAATATACTAAAGTGGACCAAAAAAAAATACATTGCCCATGTATTTTCACACCCAAAGATAGTTATTGTTAACATTTGTTTTATTTTTTCTGGTTTTTGTTTTCTTTGCAAAGGTTTCAAAATGTTTAGCCAAACCTAAATACGTAAATGTCAAGTTCAGGTCTTTTAATTCCAAAAGATGGGGACAAATAAGTAACTGTAAATGGTGTGTGTTCTTTTTTCCTCTACAAAATCATGGTCTTCTTAAATAATGTTCTTACATTTTCTTTTACCTGTTCATTACATGATTCTCAGACTTTTAGATTTCAAGGAAGAATAATGTCCAAAAAAAAAAACCAAACTGGAGTTTTATTTTGCTATGTTAAGTATCAGAACCAAAAAACTGCTACCAGTTACTACCATTACTTCATAAAAGATGGTGCATAAAATACCAAAAAAGCAATGATATAATCTCAGAATAATGGACAGACCATCACAAAACAGTGTAATTGTTACACCCTTCCCACTTTTGGCACACACACACGTTCTAATTTTTTTAGTTTATCACAGCTTAGAAACCTTTCCTCTATGGTGAAGAATTTGGGGAACATTTTTTCATGTTTATTTTAATTGGAGTAGTCTTAGAGCTAGCTAGTTCTCAAGAAAATCTTGACTCTACCTTTAGACACGTCTTCATCCCATCTTTGTCTGGAGATAGGGTGCCATTATTTGACCAAAGTGTTTATGTTATTGTTCTTAATTTCATAGTGTGTCAACCTTGTCCCTTCTTGGTAATCAAAGTTTTATGGTATGCTCCTAGGGTGAATTTGGCATTCTACATTCTTGACAGAATATAATCTTATACTCTGTCCTATTACTTACAAAATTTCACTTGAACATGTATTACAGATGTAGGGGTTAATATTCTTAAATTGGCAGTTTTAAAAAATGACAAAATGGAATATACAATCATGCTGAGAGTGTTGATTTGGTACAACCCCTTTAGAAAGCAGTGTTGTATATTTATATTTATGTCCTTTGACTCAGTTATTTCATTTCTAGAAATTTATCCTAATGTAATAATGAGTGGTGCATATATGGATGTACATGTAAGGCTATTTTTTTTATGGTGTTATGTAAATAATAAAAGATTAGAAGTACTCTTAAATTTTCTAGAATAGGGGAATGGTTAAATTAATTACTATATACCCTAATATGAGATCTGCATAGCCACTAACGATCATGTTTTTAATATATTTAATGATACAAGAAAATATTCATGATATATTGTCTCATATATCATAATACCAATTTTATTTAAAAATAATAACTGTGTATATATTTGTATATGTGCAAATACTGAAAAGGTAGGTGCCAAAATTATATCAGGGGTTATTTATGGACAGTTTAGCGAAGTTCTCTGTACTTCACCGTACTTGCAGATGTTTCATAATATATGAGAGTATATTTTCCTTTGGATGCTGGTCTCAGATGATTTTTTTAACTTACCGAGAGAGACAAAATAGTTTAAATGGGCCAACATTTTTATGAATCAGTCATCAGAGAGGTTTGATAATCTTCTTTAATGTTAAAATATTTCAGGCTAATCTTAATACATGTATTTTTATTGCTGACCAGTCCTGAATATGTACTGGTTTGATGATTCATTTGCCCCTCTAAAAGAATTTGAAACATACGACATTGGCTATTTTAGATACTACTTTATGTGTCATTAATCATTTTTGTTCAGTTTTACAAAATACATGTCTATATATATATTACTTTATAATATATGTTCAGGTGAACTCTAAACATTTTTTTTCAGTGAACTCTGTTCTCTTGTGGATTGCAGTTTACTTTCATTAAAAATGGAATAGGATTTCTTATATGTATAAAATATAAAAGATATGTAGCACTCACCACCATTCACTATTTATATTTTAGTTGTGATTTAAAAGTGAGATTTGACTAAAGCATTTAGCATACATGATCATCCATAATATGTGCCCTACTCCTTAATTCTTACTGGTTACCTTAGAAATTTTAAATTTGATTGACTTCTTTAGATAAATGTACATTAATCACAGATGCCCCAATATGGTAATTGAAAGCAAAATAAAAATTTTAAACTGGGACCAGGTGCAGTGGCTCATGCCTGTAATCCCAAGTGCTTTGGGAGGCTGAGGCGGGAGGATTGCTTGAGGCCAGGAGTTTGAGACCAGCCTGAGCAACATAGTGAGACTGCCCCATCTACAGAAATAAAAAATAAAAAAAATTAGTTGGGCATGGTGGCACATATCGTTAGTCCTAGCTACTCAGGAGGCTAAGGTGGGAGGATTGTTTGAGCCCAGGAGTTTGAAGTTGCAGTGAGCTATGATTATGCCACTGCATTTCAGTCTGGTCAGCAGAGTGTCTCTTTCTTAACAAAACAAAAAAATTAAACATTGCTGTTTTGCCAGCCTATTAAAATCATACTAAAATTTAGTTTAGACTTTGCCCAACATTTTATTTTTGACAGAGTGGTCCCATTTACTGAAGTGGTTTGTAATTAATAGCACTGCATTCAGCCATTCCTAGGTCTTTCTTGAAGGACATCAGCTACCTAGAGCTAATGTGTAACTCTACACTGGCAAATTTAAGCTACTCTTCCCTAGAAGAAATGAGAGTGATTAAAATAGATAGTTGCTTTTCTTGGCAGTATCACATTACTGTGAGGGAAAAGGGCAAACAAGAGTCTGCAAGGTGTATTGAGCAGTTCCAGCTCTGCCACAAAAAACTAAGTTTTTGTGACTTTGGTCAAGTTATTGTACCTCACTGGCCTTAGTCTCACCTGTAACACAAACAGTTGGATTAAATGACCTTCACGTTTTGTTTAACTTCTTAAATCCTTTAATATCTTTTCTGCCATAAACAGAGAAAGGAAATAGGTCCTGTGTATGTAGAAAGGTTAAAAAGATTAATACATTTCCTAGAATAAATTCCAATCGTCAGTAATTGACTTACAGATACTTAAAAGATGACTGATCAAAGCATGAGGGGGAAATTGAGAAGAGATTTTAATTATAACTTAAGAGTTAATGAAAAAGGAGGCCAGGCATGGTGACTCACACCTGTAATCCCAACACTTTGGAAGGCTGAGGCGGGTGGATCAGTTGAGGTCAGGAATTTGAGACCAGCCTGACCAACATGGTGAAACCCTGTCTCTACTGAAAATACAAAATTAGCTGGGCGTGGTGGCGCACGGCTGTAATCCCAGCTACTTGGGAGACCAGGGCAGTAGAATCACTTGAATCTGGGAGGCGGAGGTTGCAGTGAGCCTAGATCACACCAATATACTCCATCCTGGGCAACAGGAGCGAAACTCTGTCTCAAAAAAAAAAAAAAGTAATGAAAAAGGTAAGATCATCAGTTGGCTAGAAATAATAACATTAAAGAATATTCATGGAATGTTTGCCATATTCCTAGGCACAGAGCTTTCTGGTAGACATTTTAAAATTGTCCTTGCAGAGCCTGGCCAATGTGGTGAAACTGTGTCTCTACTAAAAAATTAGCTGGATGTGGTGGTGCACACTTGTAATCCCAGCTAGTGGGGTGGCTGAGGCATGAGAATCGCTTGAATTCAGGAGGTAGAGGCTGCCGTGAGTCGAAATCATGCCCCTGCATTCCAGCCTGGGTGACAGAGCGAGACCCTGTCTCAAAAAAAATTAATGAATAAGTAAAGTTGTATTTTCAAAATTAATGATTCTTAGTGTGATCAAAGATCTGCTATTTAAAATTTAAATTTTTGGTACATCTATATGGAAAGTTTATGGGTATAAATTTGTGGGGTCCCTACCAGCAAGCTGTTATGCAAACTTCGGGTAAAGTAGAATCTTGTACATTAGCTGTATTCAGGGCATTGCCTATTAATCATGTACTCTAATATTGAGCTTTTGTTTTGTTTTTAGTTTGCCTTTGAGAGAGAAATTTAAAAGACTGAACCTGTAATCCAAAATTCTGAAGTTAAAATAGATGTTATAGTCAGATTTTTCCAGAATTTACATTGCTTTGGAGTAAGATAAACATTTTAAAAACTACTAAAATCATTGAGACTAATATCAGGATATTGTTAATAAATAACTTCTGCAGTACACTAATTGCTTCTCTGATAACTAGTGTTTATAAATCTTTTAAGGTTGTAACATAAAGAATTTACTTAATGATAACCCTGCCTCCAGAAACTTCCAAATTGCTGAATTCTAAAAGCTCTTTTGTCCATTGAAAGATCCTCAACCAGTGGCTAGTATCTGTTTTTCTCTCCTAGTATTCTAGTTATGTTACCAGAATGAGATAAAGGTTTTTTTATTCTAATTCTCTATAATCTTTTCTTCATCCTTTGTTTTATTATACTTTTAGTATACTAGAGTATTCAATGGGAAAGGTATTCAAGTTTTTAAGTAGACTAATTTCTTGTAAGATTTTCCAATTTGACTTCTGTATTATAACCAAAATTGCTAGAAAGCCATTAAAAAGTGTTATACAAATATAGAGACATTTAGAATTAAAGTGAGTGGGGTTTGAGTTTACTTGACAGGTCTTCTAGCATGTTGAGTGTTTGAATGCCTCTTAGGGGAAAGGAATGTATATATTCTTACTTCCTAAGAGTGATTCTGGTAAGTAATGATTGAGTTTTTTCTACTAATATTCTCAGTCATGTACTGAGAACATGAAGACGTATCATGGAATTTAATTTTATGCCAATTTTCAACATGGGTGAAATGTGATACATAAGAGAAATTTAAATAAAGCATCCTATTTTGTGCTATGTGGTAAAAACTTATACCCTTTTAATTATAGTTGGAGAGCATGTAAGTTGGTCATAATGGTTCATTACATGTACGTTTATATATTTCAGAAGTCATTTTTTAAAGTTTTTGCTAAATCACACATTAAAAGTGAATTAATATGCTTTGTTGTTGAGTTTATGTAGTTATTATACATAGTGTATTCCTAATTCTTAAATACCTCCTAATTCTTAAATTTGAAAATGTAGTACTTGTATTTTACCATACTCATGACATTATATTTTACAGTTATTTCTTATATTGTGGATGTTAGGCACTTTGCCTTTTTATATTGTTCTTTTCATATTAAAGCAATGTAAAGTTACTGTTAGTGCATTTAATGAGATTGGATTTGTTTAGAACTATTGAATGGTGAAGGATGACAAAATATGGTGATAACAGGATAATGATTTCTTTGTATGAAATTTTATTTATAGCAGATTGTTGCCCTTAGTTTTCTAACTTTTGCTGAACATTCTTTAAAAATGTACTAATGAGGTTAAAGATTTTCTTTCAGTTTTATTTGATTTTTTTTGTTGTTGTTATTCGCAGTATATCAGTTTCCTGAACGATTTCAATTTTGGTATTGTCAGTGGAAATTAAATAATAAAGGGACAATTATGAAAGAACTATTTTTCTCTCCTAGTGTCACTGGACTGTATTTTTAAAATTATGGTTTTTGATTACTACATCCATCTTAATAATGTCTATTCAGTATCTGTAGAGCAATCCTTGTCTTGCTTACTGTGTGTGTATGTCTGATGTTGGACAAACTACATGTGTCCCTTTATTGATAGCCTATTCTAAAACCATGTGAGGAACATTGGTTTACATAGGGATATATATAGTTTATTAATAAAACCTTAGTTTGTCAACTTAAATATATTTTAAATACAAACTTAGGGATAAGAATTTCATGAAATACTTGAAAACTGTTGAATTTTAGCATAAACCCTTATAGTCTCATACCTGGGATGTAGCTGACAAATTATTGCATTGTAAAATGAATCACGTGAATCACGGAAGCTTTAAACTTTTTCTTTTTATAGCCCTACCTGAACCCATCCTTCCATCCCTCCAAAAAATTTACCCAGTAAGTGTTTCTTATAAATTATTATAATACATTTTATGTCAAGTGTATGTAGAACTATTATAAGTAGTATTAATGTGACTATAAAAGTAGTAAGGTTAAGTACATAACATTTTCTATATATACCAAGAGAACATTTAAAATGTTTCATATACTGTTTCAGAAAACTCTCATACTTGTTATTTTGTTATTGGCAGACAGTCTGTTCAGTTGTGTTAATGGTGGAATTTGTTTTGCATGATGCTCAAGATGATCACTAATGGAGATTAAATATACTCAGTTGCCCATTTGGCCTTATTCCAGTTTTCTTCCTACTATTTTAAAATATAGCTTCACAGGATTTCTTTAGTTAGTAACTCAGAAACTTTTTAGCCCAGTATATTTATACTTTGAAAAGCAGGGGGAAGAGAAGTTGAACAATTGGATAATCTTTTTGTCTTTAATTTGCTCTTGCCAAGTAATACACCAAAACAGGTAATATTAGTACACTATTCTTGTCTGCATAATACTATGAATCCTGCTGACATTAATTGGAAACATTCAAGAAATGAAGTGTGGCTACTAGAAAAGATTTAATATGTACTTAGTTTGACTTTAGAGACACATAGGTTATGTATGTATGCATCATCTATAAGAATCCTTGTGTTTCTTTTTCAGTTTTCGTGTTCTTTCTCCAGAATTCTCTGTTTCTTTGTTTTATATCATTAGTGTTTTCCTCCATGGTCATCCTTTTTCCTGCATTTATTTGGAAATAATATTTAAGCTACTTGTTTAGAATGTTTGACTGCTCTTCTGAAACCACATAATTTTTACATATTGGTTTCATATACTTATAAGAAGAGCTGTCTTCTAAACTTACTAAACGGTCATATTGCAAAGAGAAATATAATCAGCTTAGATGATTAATTTTCAGAAAACATACTTATTGTGTTACACAAAATGTAACAAATTTACTTGACATGGAACATCAATTAAATATAGTTTAATATCTGATAATTGAGAAGGACCAATGTTCTTGGTTTTGAACATAAGTTATTATTGTAATGCACACATGCAAGGTGCTGGATAATAAAGGTTCATTTTAATACAGCCTTGCTGTAGTGGAGATCTCACATTCTGTGGAACGTCATCTACTAGAAGAGACTATATAACGAGCCTTTTAGAATCTTGCTATCTCATCTTCCTTTTTTCAAAAAACTAGTTTCTGCTATTATGAAGAATTATTATAATGAATTTCCAGTATAGCTAAGCACCAGTCTTTACACTCTCTTAAACATTATGAAAAATGAAAGTACAGAAATAGAAGTAACTTGAACTTTTGACCTTATTCTTTGAAATCTTTTATATATTCCTTTTTTTTTTTTTTTTTTGTAGAGATGGTCTTGCTGTGATGTCCAGTTTGGTCTCAAATTCCTGGCCTCAAGCGAGCCTTCTACCTTAGCCTCCCAAAGTTCTGAGATTACAGGCATGAGCCACTACACCCAGCCTGTTGGCCTTTATTTTGAATGTTTTTCTCTCTCCATAAAGTATTGACTCTTTTGTTCGTACTGAAAGGTCATATTTCATTTTATTGACGCAACCTCATCTTGCTTTAAGACCCAGGTGTCAGTGTAGAAAGAGCTGCATATGTTCTTTAGCAAAGGATCTAATAAACTTATCCCTAAAATAATATTGTGTGTTGAAAAATGCTTCTGCAGCAGTCTCACTTAAAACCCTATGCTACATGAAGCTCTTTTTACTAATATAGAAGACTGGCAAAATATCAGTGTACTGTGGTTGGGGTCAGAGGTAACGCTTTTATAATACTCAGGTTCTTCCTAATGGCCCCATTTTCACTTCTGTGTTCTGTTTTTCTTATTATCTAGCTTTCTTCCATGACAGAGTCCTGACTTCTGTTCATATCCACTGCCTCTGACCCTATACTCTCCATCCGTTTTGCTTATAAGCTTATTTCTATACCTGCAATGGGGAAATAGATTTAGCCCCAAGACCTTAAAAAATACTAATAGCAAGACCTACCAGATTAGGAATCTCCTGATTTGCATTCACATATGGTTACATTGCTATCATAAATATTGAATTTGCCTTTACTGTAATATTTTTGTTTACATGGGTAGGGACTTAACTACCTCTTCTCACACAAGATTTTTTGTTTTATATGAAACCTGTAAGCTGGTCAGCAGAACACATTTTTAATGGTCCGTCTGATGGAACAAACAAATCAGCTTGTTTGCTATTAATAATAACCAGCCGAGCATGGTGGCTCATGTCTGTAATCCCAGCACTTTGGGAGGCCGAGGTGGGTGGATCACGAGGTCAGGAGTTCAAGACCAGCCTGGCCAAGCTGGTGAAACTGCATCGCTACTAAAAATACAAAAATTAGCCAGGCATGGTGGCAGGTGCCTGTAATCCCAGCTACTTGGGAGGGTGAGGAAGAGAATTGCTTGAACCTGGGAGGCGGAGATTGCAGTGAGCGGAGATTGTGCCACTGTACTCCATCCTCAGCAACAGAGTGAGATGCCGTCTCAAAAAAATATATATATATAATAACCATAACCATTGTTTATTTAGTATCCATTATATGTCAGCATACTGTACATTGTGTACACAATTTTTTAAATCCTGAACAAATACACTTGCAAGGTATTATCCCTTTTTCACTAATGAAGAAACTGTTTTAGAAATGTTACATGATTGAACCAAGTGGTACTAACAGTTTTCCATTATACTGTTTCTTGGGGAAGGAAAATTATGGTAGTATTCACTAACATTTTACCTAATTTCTGTTGCTTATTACATTTTATTTGTATACATCTGATTGTTCCTATACAGATATACCTTTAAGGACAACAGTTACGGCAAAATTTCAGCTTGTATAAATAAGTTTAAGAATGACTTACCATTTTAAGTAACAACAACAAAAAAAAACTTTGTTACTTTACAAAGGAAACCACAGGGTTCTTTTAAATTTGGAGCTTCTCTAATACAAAATAGGGTTTATTTTTAAAATAAAACAATTTTGGAATGGAATAAGTTTGTTCAGTATACTGTGCTTTTTAGTCATTTTCATATTTTCTTTTCAAAATTTATAACATTTTAAATATTTTAAAAATTGGTATATTTCAGTTCAGTTGTGATATGAAAGGGATAAAAGGCTGTAAACATTGTGAAGACTATTATAGTATAGAATTACTGATTATTACTAAATTCTTATTGACTTAAACAACATAACTGATAGAGGGCAGAGTATTTACTATTCAGTTGAAGAAATGAAGC
The DNA here is from genome assembly GCF_001698545.2 of Rhinopithecus bieti. NCBI lineage: Eukaryota > Metazoa > Chordata > Mammalia > Primates > Cercopithecidae > Rhinopithecus > Rhinopithecus bieti. The sequence goes on from NW_016805021.1 coordinate 1,065,559, forward strand.
TGAGAAAGTTAAATATATAAACAGATTAAGCTTATGAAAGAATCTTTATTTTAATGCAAGCATATTACTATGAGGGTTAACTTAAATTTATGCTAGGTAGATTTATCAATACAGCTTGTATTTTTTAGCTATTTGTTTCTTTCCCTAAAAGTATCTTTGTACTCTAGGAGTCGCAAGAAAATAACCCTCTTCTTTTTAATAGTTATGAAATAAAGAATTCTAGAGCTTTTCTGTGTAGTTAAATGTTAAAAACACCTTAAATTATACATATACAGTAATGTGCTGCATAATGATGTTTTGGTTAATGACAGACCACATACATGATGGTGGTCTTATAAGATGATGATAGAGCTGAAAAATTCCTGTCACTTGGTTTTTGCTGTACTATACTTTTTATCATTATTTGTGAGTGTACACTTCATACTTAAAAAGCAAGCTAACTATAAAATGGCCTCAGGTAGGTCCTTCAGGAGGTATTCCAGAAGAAGACGTTATTATATGAAATGACAGCTCCATGCATGACACTGTCTCCAAAGATCTTCCAGTGGGACAAGATGTGGAGGTGGAAGACAGTGATAGTGATGATCCCAATACTGTGTAGGCCTAGGCCGATGTGTATGTTTGTGCCTTTGTTTTTTAACAAAAAGGTTTAAAAGTAAGGAAAAAAAAATTAGAAAAAATCTTATAGAATAAGGATATAAAGAAAGAAAATATTTTTGTATTGTTGCACAGTGTGTTTTAAGCTGTGTTGTTACAAAACAGCCTAAAAGTTAAAAAGTTTTAAAATAAAGTTACAGTAAACTAAGGTTAATTTATTACTGAAAAAAGAAAAATTTTTAAGTAAACTTAGGGTAGCCTAAGTGTACAATATTTATAAAGTCTACAGTTGTGTATAGTAATGTTCTAGGCCTTCATATTCACTCATTACTCTCTCACTGACTCACCCAGCAACTTCTACTTCTGTAAGCCCCACTCATGGTAAGGGTATACTGTTTTTTATCTTTTATACCATGTTTTTAGTGTACCTTTTCTATTTTTAGATATGTTTAGATACACACATACTTATTACAGTTGCCTACAGTATTCAGTAATAACATGCTGTGCAGATTTGCATCCTGTGCAGACATACCTTTGGGGTGTTGCAGGTTTGGTTCCAGGCCACCACAATAAAGTGAGTCACATGAATTTTTTGGTTTCCCAGTGTATACAGAAGTTATGTTTACACTATCATGTAGTCTTTTAAGTGTGCAATAGCATTATATCTAAAAAATGTACATGCCTTTGTTTAAAAATACTTTATTGCTACAAAATGCTAATGATCAGCTGAGCCTTCAGCATGAGTTGTGGAGAATCTTGCTTTGATATTGATGGCTCCTGACCAGGGTGGTGGTTGCTGAAGGTTGGCGTGGCTGTGGCAATTTCTGAAAATAAGACAACAGTCAAGTTTGCCACATTGATTGACTCTTCTTCACAAGAGATTTCTCTATAATGTATGATGATCTTTGCTAGCATTTTACGTACAGTAGAACGTCCTTTAAAATTGAAGTCAGTGCTCTCAAACCCTGCCACTACTTTACCAGCTAAGTTTATGTAATGTTCTAAATCCGTTGTTTATACACTTACAAATATTATCCCTCTTTCACGAATGAAAAAACTAAGTCTTAGAAAAGTTACATGGTTGATCCAAGCAGTACTGGTATTTTGTTGTCATTTCAACAAGATTCACAGCATCTTCACCAGGAGTAGACTCTAACTCAAGAAACTGCTTTTCTTTGCTCATCCATAAGAAGCAGAACTTCATCTGTTAAAGTTTTATCGTGAAATTACAGCAGTTCAGTCATATCTTCAGGTTCCACTGCTAATTCTAATTCTCTTGCTGTTTTCACCACATCTGCAATTACTTCCTCCACTGAAGTCTTGAACCTTTCAAAGTCATCCAAAAGGATTGGCATTAACTTCTTTTAAACTTCTGTTAATGTTGACATTTTGACCTCCTGTGAATCACGACTGTTTTGAATAGTATCTAGAATGATGACTTTTTTTCCAGAAGGGTTTCAATGTACTTTGTCCAGATCCATCAGTGGAATCACTATCTGTGGTAGTTATAGCCTTGTGAAATGTATGTCTTACATAATAATACTTGAAAATGAAAATTACTCCATGATCCTTGGGCTGTAGAATGGATGTTGTGTTAGCAGGCATGAAAACATTAATCTCTTTGTACATCCCCATCAGAGCTCTTTGATGATTAGGTGCACTGTCAATGAGCAGTAGTAGTAGGTCTCAACAGTGAGCTTAAAATGTTCAGTGTACCATGTTGTAAAGAGATGTGTTGTCATCAAGGCTTTGTTGTTCCATTTATAGAGCACTGGCAGAGTAAATGTAGCATCATTCTTAAGGGCCCTGGGATTTTGGAATGGTATATAAGCATTGGCTTCAACTTAAAGTCACCAGCTGCATTAGCCCCTAACAAGAGTCAGCTTGTCCTTTGAAACCTTGAAGCCAGGCATTGATGTCTCCTCTGTAGCTGTGAAGGTTCTAGATAGCATCTTTGAATAGAAGGCTGCCATTTACACTGAAAAATCTGCTATTTAATGTAGCCGCATTCATCTGTTCAGTGTAGCCATGTTCATTTAGCGAGATAACTTCTGGATAACTTGCTCTAGCTAAGCATTTGCTGCTTCACTTTGTAATTTTATGTTATGTAAATAGCATCTTTCCTTAAACCTCATAACCAGCCTCTGCTACCTTCCAACTTTTCTTCTGCAGCTTCCTCACCTCTCTCATCTTTCACAGAATTGAAGAGAGTTAGAGTCTTGCTCTGGTTAGGTTTTGGCTTAAAGAAATATCTTGGTTGTTTGATCTATCCAGACCAATGAAACTTTCCATATCAGCAATAAGGCTGTTTTGCTTTTTTATCATTGATGCGTTCACTGGAGTAGTACTTCAAATTTCCTTCAAGAACTTTTCCTTTGCATTCACAGCGTGGCTGTCATTGGTGCAAGAGCCCTACCTTTTGGCTTGTATTGGCTTTCAACATGACTTCCTCATTAAGCTTAGTCATTTCTTGCTTTTCATTTAAAGTGAGAGATGTGTGACTTTTCCTTTCACTTGGATGGCCATTGTAGGGTTGTTATTTGGCCTAATTTCAGTATTGTTGTGTCTCGGAGAATAGGGAGGCCCAAGTAGGGGGAGAGGGACAGGGGAATTGCCTGGCAGTCAGTGGAGCAATCAGAATACACATAACATTTGTTGATTAAGTTTGCAGTCTTAGCGGATACCATTTGTGGCACTCCAAAACAATTACAGTAGTAACATTAAATATTACTGATCACAGATCACCACAACATATAATAATAATGAAAAAGTTTGAAATATGAGAATTACCAGAGTGTAACACAGAGACCTGAAGTGAGCGCATGCTGCTGGAAAAATGGCTCTGCTGATAGACTTGCTAGCTGCAGTGTTGCCATAAACCTTCAATTTGTAAAAATTGCAGTATCTTCAAAGGACAGTCAAGCAAAGCGCAACAAAACGAGGTGTGCCTGTATATATACGGTTGACCCTCGTATGTGGGTTATGCGTCCATGGATTCAACAGACCACACATCAGAAATATTCAGGAAAAATAAAAATACAACAATAAAAAATAATACAAATAAAAAAACATAGTGTAACAACTATTTAGATGGAATTTAAGTTGTATTAGGTATTGTAAGTAATCTAGAGATGATTTAAAGTATATGAGAGGATGTACATAGGTTATATGCAAATACTTAACCATTTCATATAAGGGACTTGAGCATCCCCTGGAGCCCTGGAACCAGTTGCCTGGGAATACCAAGGGACAGTTGTATACACATATGTATAATGAATTTTTTCTTTTTAAAAATTGACCTAATATGATGAAGGGATTGATGAATTACCTGAAACAGGCTATAAATGAATACCTTTGAAAAGATTTAGCCAGCCACAGTGGCTCACTCCTGTAATCCCAGCACTTTGGGAGGCTGAGGTGGGTGGATCACGAGGTCATGAGATCGAGACCATCCTGGCCAACATGGTCAAACCCTATCTCTACTAAAAATACAAATATTAGCCGGGTGTGGTGGCACGCCCCTGTAGTCCCAGCTACTCAAGAGGCTAAGGCAGAAGAATCGCTTGAACCCGGGAGGCAGAGACTGCAGTGAGCTGAGATCACGTCACTGCACTCCAGCCTGGGCGACACAGCAAGACTCTGTCTCAAAAAAAAAAAAAGATTAAAAAATTTTGGTGTAGATTTTTTTTTTTAATGGTTACAAAACATTGTTTAAAGTTGGCACTACTTGAATTTTGAAAACATAGGAAAGTTAATTTGGAAATAATACGTGAAAAATTTCAGAAGGTAACCACACTGCATTGTATAAATTTGCAATAATAATGACGTGGCATATACTAAACAGTTAGTAAATCCTTACAACAACCATCTGAGTATTTTTCCTTTTCTTGTATTATAAATGACAAAGCTGAGGAAAGCTAGGTAACTTGTTTAAATGCTTGAAGCTAGTAGAAGGGTAATGCTTCATACTTCAGTCTGACTTCAAAGTTAATGCTTTTAATCTCTTCATTATAGTACCTCTACTTTATGTTACTTATATTGATTTCACAACTTTTAAATCTGAAGTCAGATATAATTAAAGGAAATTTTATGATCAATCTTTAACATACATCACCAGATTAATGATGACTTACCTGCGTGCAATTCAGATAGCTTTGCAGAAACTTGAAGATATCACTTAGTTCTTCTTTTCAGGCAGAACTATTCCCTATCAGTTTTTCTTTTCCTTGTAACCTTCCTTAACATATATTTCTAGGGTCTCATAATTCATATTGTTAGGAAATTATGCTTAATCTCTTTTAATAACTTAAATTTCTATTTACCTGGAGATGGAAAGTGATCATCTTTGACTTAAGCCTTTCATCATTTAAAGAACAGTTTTCAGATAGAAGGTTAGCCAGTCTAACTTATTCTGGAAAGCACTTAATTGTCCAAATTTCAGACTTTGAAGGTAACATAAGATATCATGGGACAGTCTCAGAAAAAATGATGGAATCTGGCAAAAGGTATTTTGCCATTATTAAAGACAGTTCAATGAGCAGAAGCGGTGAGAGTTCTCAGATGTTTTCAAGGGGTTTTCTATTTAATTTTTTTTAACTTGAAGAGAAATGAAAGATTACATGTCTTCTAAAGGATCAGCATTTAAAAATCATTTGGAAATGTTTTCAGGAGTTGATACGTTATACATTTGATTATCAGAAGCCCAGAATAACCTAAAAAATATAATAAATCTTTCTTCTATATAGGCACACAAGCAACAGTAAAAATTTGTAACCCAAAAATGTATTTATTAAAGAGATGGATGTTTATCAGTTTAATTGCTATTCTGTGGACTTACTTTGTAATTTTAAGGCTGCTTTCTTTCTCTTTGACTTTTTGGTTCTCTTTATGTACTTTCTAAAATATTAGTTTAAGTTCTGAACCCCTTTGTCCTATCTGAAATAGCGTGTATTTTTCTTAAATACATAACTACAGTGGGGAAGCTCCCTTTTAAAGAAATTCTTTTTTTTTTTTTTTTTT
>NW_016805021.1:1074092-1114230 GCF_001698545.2 Rhinopithecus bieti
TGTAACCCAAAATGTATTTATTAAAGAGATGGATGTTTATCAGTTTAATTGCTATTCTGTGGACTTACTTTGTAATTTTAAGGCTGCTTTCTTTCTCTTTGACTTTTGGTTCTCTTTATGTACTTTCTAAAATATTAGTTTAAGTTCTGAACCCCTTTGTCCTATCTGAAATAGCGTGTATTTTCTTAAATACATAACTACAGTGGGGAAGCTCCCTTTTAAAGAAATTCTTTTTTTTTTTTTTTTTGGGATGGAGTCTTGCTCTGTTACCCAGGCTGGGCTGGAGTACAGTGGCGTGGATTTGGCTTACTGCAGCCTCCACCTCGTGGGTTCAAGCGATTGTCTTGCCTCAGCCTCCTGAGTAGCTGGGATTACAGGCATCCACCACCATGTCCAGCTAGTTTTTGTATTTTTAGTAGAGACCGGGTTTCACCATGTCAACCAGGCTGGTCTCCAACTCCTGACCTCAAGGGATCCGCTCACCTCAGCCTCCCAAAGTGCTGGGATTACAGGCATGAGCCACTGCGTCCGGCCTTAAAAAAATTCTTTGTTGAAATTTTAAAGCAAAGAATCTTTCTGTAATGTGAATGTTCACTAAAAACTGGGGTTTTCTTTTCTTTTCTTTTCTTTTTTTGAGATAAGGTCTTGCCCAAGCTGGAGTGCAGTGGTGCAATGATGAGCCTTCTAGGCTCAGTCGTTTCTCGTGCCTCAGCCTCCTGAGTACCTGGGACGACAGCAATGCATCACCATGCCCAGCTAATCTTTCTATTTTTTTTTAGAGATGGGGTGTCAGTAAGTTGCCTAAGCTGGTCTCAAACTCCTGGGCTCAAGGATTTGGTAATTCATATTGCTGTGAAATTATACTTAATTTATTTTATTTGATAATCACCTAAATTTCTTTCTGTTTGCCTGGAGATGGAAAGTGATCATCTTTCACTTAAGATTTTAAAGAACAGTTTCCATATAGAAGATAAGCCAGTCTAACTTATTTCAGAAAGTGCTTAATTGTCCAAAGATTGATCCTTCTGCCTTAGCCTCCCAAAGTGCTGGGATTACAGGCTTGAGCCACCATGCCTGGCTTAGGGGATATCTTAAGGATAGATAGAATTACTATTTACTGGTAGCTGCTTTTAGGTGTCCTTAACTTTTTTAGTTTTGGTTTGGATTTCTGCTTCAGTTCTCCCTCTATAAGCATGACCTGATTCTTTTTGTGTATGACCATGAAACAGTGGAGCTAAGAGAAGACTGGCCAAATTGTTGGTCTGAGGTCATTCAGCATTTTAATGGAGTGGATCTCATGACTCTTCATTTCTTAATGTCATAATTGCTGACCTTTTCTTTAAATTATTGAACAAAATAAAATTTTACAGGAGGTACAATCATTTTTTAAACTTCAGATAAGAAAGTGACTTCTGTTTTAGCATATTCAGTTCACAAATTGAATGCTAATTGTGTTTGGTGCTAGGAATCAAAATTAGTAAGAAGCTTTCAGAGCAGGAGCTATTAAACAGTGACATACTTATTTGATCTACATTATACCTTTTGTTTGATTTGCCAGAAAATAACATTTAAATTTTATAATTTTAAATAATGTTGCCCTAAGTTCAATTTTATACCTAACAAGTAAGAGTTAAAGGGGAATAGAGGCACTGCATCTGTGCTTCCTTCTGCCTTTAGTCTTTACTAATTGAGGTTTCTTTCCTACACCCTCCTCTTTTTAAAATTTCTACTTGAATTTTAAAATGCAATTAATACTACAGCTGTTAGAATGTAAGGGGAAAGTCCCACGTTGAGGAGTATCAACTTTATGAATTTGGTTGGAATAGAATTTTTATTCCAAGAGAAAGGTAATCACTTCTTGGTAGTTAACAATTATTGATAGAATTATAGGTAATGGAACAAGGGAGGGAGGTATTTTATTTTCCTGCTCCTTTGTTTTATTCATATTTTGGGGCACTAGCATTGAATGATGCACTGCTATTTCTCTACTACCATTGTTCAGAGATTCTCCTTTTTTTTTTTTTTTTTTGTCTCGCTGTCGCCCAGGCTGGGGTGCAGCGGCGCAATCTCAGCTCACTGCAAGCTCTGCCTCCCAGGTTCACGCCATTCTCCTGCCTCAGCCTCCCAAGTAGCTGGGACTATAGGCACCTACCACCATGCCTGGCTAATTTTTTGTATTTTTAGTAGAGATGGGGTTTCACTGTGTTAGCCAGGATGGTCTCGATCTCCTGACCTCGTGATCTGCCCGCCTCGGCCTCCCAAAGTGCTGGGATTACAGGCGTGAGCCACTGCACCTGTCCGGAGATTCTCCATTTTTTAACTTGGCATTATCTAGATGTCTTTAATTACATTAGTATCTATAAGCCCAGGGTTAAATAGGTAGTTTGGAATCTTAACTGTAGTTGTCATTCCGCTGTCTTAACTAATTGCTTTTTTTTTTTTTTTTTTTTACCAAAAAACAAAAAAATTCATTTCTGTTTTGACAGCAGTGGAGAAAGAAATACAGAAAACCATCCCTGATGGCACTGTGCAAATTATCTTGTATTATTTTCTAATTGATGTATATAAATGACTTGATAATTTATATAGTACATTTAGTATATTTGAGAGCCAGAACTTGCTGTTAATGGAGGAAAGATGAATATGAAAATGAATGGCATAACATAGGAAAACAGGATAATTACCCATTAGTATTCTTTCTAAAAGGTGTCTTTGTTCCTGGATTTCAGGCAAATGATATCCTCTTTTATAAATATTATGGTAAAAGCTTGCTGAATATTGCTTGTTGGTATGCTTCCTATCTTATTTTCCCTGCCTTCTTTGTCTTTTCAAGCTTAATTCAGGTTGAACATCTCCTCTTCCATCTAAGATACAGAAACAAAGCAAAATTTATAAAATCTTAAAATTAGTATAAGTAGTATTTCTATATTAAGGGTACTCTTATGGCCTTTGAGAGAAGTTTGAAGTGACAGAAAAAACTCTTACTTTGTGCTTGATACAGCCTTTATACATATACTGCTCCTTGTAGGAATTATTAAGAATGAGATAACCTTTATGAAGAAATCTATATGGTATTGGGTAGAATCTTGGTATGCATAGTAAGGCTTTATTTATGAGTTAGAAAATCTTTTGCTAAATAGCCATCTGTTCGGTTAACTGAGTGCTGTACTCAAGCCAAGGATTAGATTGTTAGTTTTTCAGGTACATTCTGGCCTACTGCAAATACTGGTGAAGTCTTTAGTGGAAGAAAAATTTCAGGTTTCCAAATTGCCAACGCAGAGAAAATTTCTTCTCTCTTTTTTAAAGAGGAGCCTAGTTCAGGATTTATAAAGTTTCTTAGTGTCTGTTTTAAATGGCTTTACATTTTTTCCCCTTCTTTTTGACAGGAATCTTTTAGTCCTGCTATACAGCTGCACCTTGTACATCAAGCTCCATGTAATGTTCCTCCTTACCTCTCAAAGAATGAATCAAACCTCGGGGACCTCTTACTGGGCTTTCTTAAATATTATGCTACAGAATTTGAGTAAGTAAAACTTTAAATTGTGTTTGTTCATTTACATATATGTGTGTGTGTGTATATATATGTGTGAATATGAATATATATAAGTGAATGCTACAGATTTGGTCAGAAGCTATATTTGTCATTTCTAGTGCTGTCAAGTTGTCCAGAAATGTATAGTTTATAAAATTTCTTCCATGACAGTGAATTATTAGAAGCTTAATAGATTTTATATTCTTAGCTAATAAATACATTTATAGTCCAGTAAGCCCAGTTTTAGTTGATTTCAATAGTGATAGGCCCTATGTGTTGGTCCTGTGCAGGTTCTGTGTAGTTTGGAACATCCATTTTCTGTAAACTTAAAATGTATAGTAAAAAACACTGCTAAGACAGACTAATAAAGATCTGTTTAATACTTGGCATCTTCATAAATAGTTGTGTTAGTATGATATAAAAATCAAGGAATGTGTCGTTTTGTTTTTTCTTTTTTGAAGATGATATGTAAACATGAAACAAAGAATGTATAATCAGGCTGGACAGAACTAAAAGTTCTTATGTGAGTTCTAAGTTCAGATAGAGTGGAGTTAGGAGTTATTTGCAGCTCCTCTGATCAATCTGGAAAAGCTTGAGGGAGGAAGAGAGAAGATTTAGAAATTGTACAGTATTAGAGGCAGGTATAGTTACCACTGTAGACCACTTTGAAGAAGTTTGCATAGGGGAATAATAATAGTAATAATAATAATAAATTGCTATTACTAGGTGGGAAAATGGTTCTAAACATATTTATTATATTATTGTTTATATTTATCATTTCATTCCGTTTACATAATTGTTATCTGTGTGATATATTATGCCCATTTTACCAGTGAAGCATAGAGAGAGGGGAAGTAATGTGCTCCAAGATCACATAGCTAATAAAAGTAGTATTTCAGGCTGGGCGCGGTGGCTCACGCCTGTATTCCCAGCACTTTGGGAGGCCAAGGTGGGTGGATTGCCTGAGGTTGGGAGTTCGAGACCAGCCTGACCAACATGGAGAAACCACGTCTCTACTAAAAAATACAAAATTAGCCAGGTATGATGGCACATGCCTGTAATCCCAGCTACTCGGGAGGCTGAGGCAGGAGAATCACTTGAACCTGGGAGGTGGAGGTTGCACTGAGCCGAGATTGCGCCATTATGCTCCAGCCTGGGCAACAAGAGCGAAACTGTCTCAAAAAAAAAAAAAAAGAAAAGTAGTATTTCAGATAGTTTTGACACAGAATTCACACTTAACTATGATACTTACAAGTATAAAAAGGTAAGAGCTTTTATTTATTTATTTATTTATTTATTTATTTATTTTTTGAGATGGAGTCTTACTCTGTTGTCCAGACTATAGTGCAGTGGCGCGATGTTGGCTCACTGCAACCTCCGTCTCCCGGGTTCAAGCGATTCTCCTGCCTCAGCCTCCCGAGTAGCTGGGACTACAGGCACCCGTCACCACACCTGGCTAATTTTTGTATTTTTGGTAGAGATGGAGTTTCACCATATAGGCCAGGCTGGTCTCGAACTCCTGACCTAGTGATCTGCCTGCCTCAGCCTCCTATAGTGCTGGGATTACAGGTGTGAGCCACCGTGCTCAGCCACGGAGCTTTCATTTATATAAAGATGAGGAAAGGTTAAAGACTGGATGAGACGTAGTACATAAATGGACTGTAAAGGTTTAATGGTTATTCTAGAGTTCTCTTTAAGATATTGCAATAACAATAGCTAATGTTTAGTGAGAATTTATCTAGTGTGCTGTAGTAAGCTGAGTGATTCCCATGATTTCAGTTAATCCTCACGATAACCTCTGTCAAGCTTAGGGAATTTGTGTACATGAAACTTGTCCATGGCAATCTACAGCTAGATTGTGGGTGAGTTGGGATTCACTTTCAAGCTGGACTCCAAAACTGCATTCTTAATTGTTAGACTGTATTGACATTGCTTATTATGTTATATAAATTAGGGACTGGGGGATGTTTGTGGAGGGGGGAAAGGATTCACAGAAGAAAGATTTATTTCTCCTATGTATAGTGCAGGATTAGAGCATCTGTATACAAATACCTTGAAAATCACTTGCTTTGTTGAACAGAAACAAGATAGTAGATGTGTAGGTTTATATGTTAATTTAATATTAACGGAAACTAGTCTGCTGGGTCACATGATGCTGATGCTTGGAAAGAGGTTTCAGAACTTCACCATATAGTACATTTGTCATTTCATATGAGATATTTTCAGAAATGTGACTGTGGGGATCACAGCCAAGAATGTAGTCATGGTAATAAACTAGATGCTGTATAAAAGAATTATGGCAATTGTTAAAAATGTCAATAAGGATTTCTTCTGAACTTCGAGGTAATCATTTAAAAGGTCCTTTTTTCTTTTCTTTTCTTTCTTTTCTTTTTTTTTTTGAGACAGAGTCTTGCTCTGTTGCCCAGGCTGGAGTGCAGGCAGTGGTGTGATCTCAGCTCACTGCAACCTCCGCCTCCTGGGTTCAAGGAGTTCTGCCTCAGCCTCCCGAGTAGCTGGGATTCCAGGCACATGCCACCGTGCCTGGCTAATTTTTTTTTTTTTTTTTGTATTTTTAATAGAGATGGGGTTTCACCATATTGGCCAGGCTGGTCTTAAACTCCTGAGGTCAAGTTATCCACCCACCTCAGCCTCCAAAACTGCTAGGATTACAGGTGTGAGCCACTGCGCATAGCCAAAAGTTATTTTTTCTGAAAGACAAAACGTTAAGTGACTGTTAAGGGATGCTTGAATATATGGTGTAAATGTTGCGGAAGTTTTATATGGTCATTTAAAAATTACTATTTTTTGGCTGGGTATGGTAGCTCATGTCTGTAATCCCAGCACTTTGAGAGGCCATGGAGGGGAAATCACTTGAGCCCAGAAGTTTGAGACCAGCCTGGGCAACATGAACATGGCAAAACCTCCTCTCTACTAAAAATACAAAAATTAGCCAGGCGTGGTGGCACATGCCTGTAATCCCAGCTACTTGGGAGGCTGAGGCACAGGAATCGCTTGAACCAGGGAGGCGGGGGTTACAGTGAGCTCAGATTGCTCCACTGTACTCCAGCCTGGACAATAGAGCGAGACCCTGTCTCAAAAAAAAAAAAATTACTATTTTTCTTACCTACTTCATTCACACCTTGCTGCTGAAATACTTCCGTTTTATTTTTTGCTTTTTGTGAGTACATAGTAGGTTTGTATATTTATAGGGTATGTGAGATATTTTGATATAGGCCTACAGTGCATAATAATCACATCAGGGTAAATTGGGTATCCATCACCTCAAGCATTTATCGTTTTCATTACAAACAATTCAGTTATCCTTAGTTATTTTTAAATGTACAATTAAATTATTATTGACTATAGTCACCCAGTTGTGTTATCAAATATATATCTTATTCGTTCTATTTTCTTGTAGTCATTAACCATCCCCACTTCCCCCTCTCCCTGCCACTGCTCTTCCCAGCCTCTGGTAACCATCATTCTAGTCTCATATCTCCATGAGTTCAGTTCTTTTAATTTTTAGATCCCGCAGATAACCGAGAACATGTGAAGTTTGTCTTTCTGTGTCTGGCTTGTTTCACTTCATGTCCTCCAATTCCATCCATGATGTTGCAGATGACAGGATCTCATTCTTTTGTATGGCTCAATAGTACTCTATTGTGTATAAGTACCACATTTTATTTATCCATTCCTCTGTTGATGGACACTTAAGTTCCTTCTAAATTTTGGCTATTGGGAATAGTGTTACAAAAACATGGGAGTGCAGATATGTCTTCAGTATCCTGATTTTCTTTCATTTGGGTATACGCCTAGGAGTGAGATTGCTGGATCATATGGTAGTTCTACTTTTAGTTTTGGAGAAACCTCCAAACTGTTCTTCATAGTGATTGTACTAATTTACATTCCCATCAACAGGGTATGAGGGTTTCCTTGCCAGCATTCATTGTTGCCTGTCTTTTGGATAAAAGCCATTTTAAGTGGGCTGAGGTGACACCTCATTGTACTTTTGATTTGCCTAAGTCTGATGATCAGTGATGTTGAGCACCTTTTCATATACCTGTTTGTTCTTTGTGTGCCTTCTTTTGAGAAATATCTGTTGAGATCTTCTGTCCGTGTTGTAATTGAATTATTAGATTTTTTCCTATAGAGTTGTTTAAGCTCCTTATGTATTCTGGCTATTAATCCTTTGTGAGATGAATAGTTTGCAAATATTTTCTCATTCTGTGGGTTTGTCTCCTCACTTTGTTGATTGTTTGCTGTGCAGAAGCTTTTTAAATTGATGTGATCCCATTTGTCCATTTGCTTTGGTTGCCTGTGCTTGTGGAGTATTACTTAAGAAACCTTTGCCCATACCAATGTCCTGGAGAGTTTCCCTAGTGTTTTTTTGTGGTGGTTTCATAATTTGAGGTCTTAGATTGAAGTCTTCAATCCATTTTGGTTTGATTTTTGTATATGTCGAGAGAGAGGGTTCTAGTTTCATTCTTCTGCATATGGGTATCAAGTTTTCCCAGCACTATTTGTTGAAGAGACTTTGCTTTCCCTAGCGTATGTTCTTGGCACCTTTGTTGAAAATGAGTTCACTGTAGGTGTATGGATTTATTTTGGTGTTCTTTATTCTGTTACATTGGTCTATGTGTCTGTTTTTATGCCAGTCCCATGCTGGTTTTGTTGCAGCTTTACTGAATTTGTTTATCATTTTAAGATTGAGATAACTTCAAGATATTCAAGTGGAGATATTGAGTAGACAGTTGGATATATAAGCCTAGAATCAGGAGACAGGCCACAGAGCTAAATATTTGGGAGTTGTCACCAGGTAGATGGTATTTAAAGCTATGAAACTCTTTGAAAAAAATCAAGGGAGTGAATATATAGATGGAAAAGAGAAAATAGCCAAGCATTGGGTACTCCAATGTTAAGAAGTTTACAGGAAATGCAGGGGATAAAGGAATACGTATTGTTAAATGACACAATAAACAGACAAATACAGAATGTAGGCATTCTGGGAAATACCTGGCCTAATCTCCTCAAAAGTCAGTATCATTAAAAACAAACAAAGGCTGGGTGTGGTGGCTCATGCCTGTCATCAGCATTTTGGGAGATCGAGGTGGGCGGATCATGAGGTCAGGAGTTGGAGATCAGCCTGACCAACATGGTGAAACCCCATCTCTACTAAAATTTAAAAAATTAGCCAGGCATGGTGGCAGGTACCTGTAATCCCAATTACGCAGGAGGCTGAGGCAGGAGAATCACTTGAACTCAAGAGGCGGAGGTTGCAGTGAGCAGAGATAGCACCAAGAGGCGGAGGTTGCAGTGAGCCGAAATAGCACCATTGCACTCCAGCCTGGGCAACTGCACTCCAGCCTGGGGGACAGAGCGAGACTTCATCTCAAAAAAATAAACAAGGAAAATGTGAGGGGATCTTTATTAGATTTAAAGAGATGGAACAGTCATAAACAATGCATGAACCTTGATTATAATCCGATTGGGGTGGGGGAACTGTAAAAGGTATTTGAGTCACTGTTAATTTTCTAATTGCTTTTGGTGTTGTAAAGGAGAATGGCTTTATTCTTAGGAGATACATGCTGAAGGATACAGAAATGAACTTTCATGAGGTATACAGGTTACTGAGTGGTCCAGTTCAAAATACACACACACACACCTGCAAATGTGGCAGAATGTTAACACTTGTTGAATTGTTTTTAAATTTTATACTTTTTTTTGTATTTGAAATTTTTCATAATACATAGATGATATAAAAATGAGATTGAGGATGAGAAGGAACTAATATATGAGTCTAGGAAGAAAGAATCATTGAGATAGGAGGAAATCCAATGGAATGTGGTATCTTGGAATCCAAAGGAGAAAAAAATGTTTTAAGGAGGAAGGAGTGATTATCTGTGTCATTATTTTTTGATAGTGAGTAAGATGAGAACTAAATGTTGACCATTGTATTTAGCTATATGGAGTCCTCTGGACCCTTGACAGGAACAGTTTCTGTGGAATAATGGGGATAAAGAGCATAGCATTATTGGTGGACTCAAGAGAAGACAGAGGGAGAAGAATTCAATATGGATAATGTAACTCATTCTCTACAGCAGAAAAAAACAGTGTAGAAATTAGAGTGTTAAGTGGAGTCCAGTTTTGTTTTATTGTTAGGAGAAATAACCCATCTTGATGAAAATTGATGATACCAGAGAAAGGCATAGTAAATTTTTGGAAATAAACTTGTTTGAGGTAAGAATGATTGGAATCTAGAGCACAAATAGAATAGGAGCACAGATAATTCATTAATAATGATCAAAAGTAGAATATATGGACACAGGTAAATGTAGCTGAATCAATGTGGTTGGAGCTAGTAGAAATTACCTTTGAATTGTTTTAAGTTTTTAGTGAAATGAGTTATGGACATGCACTGGTAATTATTGTGAAGGTGGAAATTTGAGAAGTAAGATGAAAGTATGAATTGTCATATACTAGAGTAAAAGGGTGGATTAACTATGGAAAGACAGTATGGTTGGGGGAAGTAACATTAAGAGCCCTCTTTAGCTAAGTGATCATGAATTTGAAGTGTGATCAGTCTGTGTGATTGCATCTCTTCACCCATGTTCAGCTGTGTGGGAAAGAATTGGAGTAGATTTAATCAGGGTTGTGTTTCAGCCAACTAAGTTCAATGTAGCAAGAGTGGGTAAGAGTTGAGAGTATGTGAAAGGGAGTGATTTTCATAATTGACCATGCATGGGATGTATTACATTCAGTCTTGAAAATGTGGGCACAGAGATGCCTATAGGACATCCAGGTGACAGTTTCCAATAGCTGGTTGTAAATGTTAGCCTGGACCTTAATAGAAAGGTCAGAGCTGGAGAAAGGATTTGGGAAAGAAACATCAGATTATTGGAGCCTAAGGTGTGTACTCTACCATTAGAAGATTCAAAGAGGCTGAGCCCTGATGAATACTAACATTTAAAGGTTCAGGTAGAAGATGAGAAGCCAGTCAAAACAGAACTCTAGGATTAGAGTAAAATATTTTCTCTACCTAAGACATTTGAAATTCCTAACAAAGTTTTCTTTCTATTTGCTTCCCAGCCCATAACAATAAAACAAAATTATACGTATTTGTTCACTTAATGTTACTAGTCTATATATATATATACACACACACACACACACAGCCATATGGTATCAGACTCATAATTTTGACTTTATTAGACTTGATTTTTTCTTTATGTCACTTAAGACAGCATTTCCAATTTAATCAGTTGCCTCAAAATACTTTCTGTGGTCACAAAAAGAATGGGGCTGGGTGCAGTGGCTCATGCCTAGTCTCAGCACCTTGGGAGGCTGAGGCGGGCAGATCGCTTGAGGTCAAACGTTTGAGACCAGCCTGGCCAACATAGTGAAACCCCGTATCTACTGAAATAAAAAAATTAGCTAGGCGTGGTGGTGGTTGCCTGTAGTCCCAGCTACTTGAGAGGCTGAGGCAGGAGAATTGCTTGAACCTGGGAGGCACGGAGGTTGCAGTGAGCTGGGATTGTGCCACTGAACTCCTGTCTGGGTGACAGAGCAAGACTCTGACTAATAAATAAATAAAAAGAATGGCTAAAGAGAGTTTATTGATGAATGCCAGTCTGTTAACATTATCGAAGAGAAGAAGCGAGGACCTAACTTGCTTCTGATATAATGAGTTGTCTCAGTTTTATATTTAAAAGATTATCATTTATTATCAGCGTATTTTAGATTAAATTAAGCCCCGTATCTGTTCTTCTTTCTGAAACATCTCTCTTCTGTAGATTCTGTATCTTATTTTACACTTTAATTATTGAGTGACAATAACAGATTTTTACATGCCAAGCAAATTATGGTCAAGAATAGGTTAGTATGATAGAAAGCTTAGGTTATGGGCTGTGTTTTAAAGAATGAAATATTTAGGGAAGATATTTCTAAATTACCATTTAAATTCAACTCCTGGGAAGACCGTTTGAGTCCAGGAGATTGAGGCTGCAGTGAGCCATGATTGTGCCACTGTACCCCAGCCTGGGCTTGTCAACAAAGCCCTGTCTCAAAAAATATATAAATAAATAAATCCACCTTTAGAGTACAAAGAGTATAAAATTATGTCATGTTTTAATGATTTGAAATGTTTAACAATCTGGAAATATTTAAAAGTTCTTTGAAAGTGCAGTAGATTGAATCAGTCCAAATAGTAGTGATTCAAAATATTCTTTTTTCTTTTTGAAGCACTTCAAATGATACAGTCATTTTAATAACTGCATTATTTGGGTTTATTGTACATTGAAACTTAATATCTGCTAAGGGATGATCAATAAAATGAATATATCTATTAATATATATCTTATACTGTTTCTGTGACCAGTTTAGAACCAAGTAGTGGCATGTAGTGTAAAATCAGGATTTGTTGACGGGCGCAGTGGCTCACGCCTGTAATCCCAGACTTTGGGAGGCTGAGGCGGGTGGATCACGAGGTCAGGAGATTGAGACCATCCTGGCTAACATGGTGAAACCCTGCCTCTACTAAAAATACAAAAATTAGCAGGGCGTGGTGGCGGGCGCCTGTGGTCCCAGCTACTCAGGAGGCTGAAGCAGGAGAATGGCGTGAACCCGGGAGGCAGAGGTTGCAGTGAGCCGAGATAACGCCACTGCACTCCAGCCTGGGTGACAGAGTGAGACTCCGTCTCAAAAAAAAAAAAAAAAATCAGGATTTGTTTTAGTAGACATATAGTGGTAAAGATAGAATTTTTGATTTAAGGAAATAAAAGTTGTAATTTAACAGCAGGCTATAGTATTTCAATATTCTAAAACTCTTCTGAAAGATAAAATAAATCTATGCCTTGTAAAATAATGTTTACAATTTTAATTCTGCAGATTTAATTGTCCTATAAGCTGTTATTAGAAAACAAATAGTCTCAAGGGAAAATTCATTTTATTAATAAGTTTGACTTAACTAGTATAAAGTGAAGTGATGCAAACTGTAGTAGGTAACCTTGTTTGCTTCAGGTTTGTGGTTATATAACTCCCCTCTTTACATTGTTGTTGTAAAGAAACAATGTAAGAAAATTGTTGGAAACGTTTGTATGGATTTTTTTGTTTTCTGTTTTTTTAAGATGGGGTCTCACTTTGTCAGCCAGGCTGGATGGAGTGCATTGGCATGATCACAACTTACTGCAGCCTCAACCTCCCATTGCTCTGGTGATCCTTCCACCTCAGCCTACTGAGTAGCTGGGACTATAGGCGCTTGCCACCACACCTGCTAATTTTTGGATTTTTAGTAAAGACTTTTGAAACAATAGAGCAGAGTAGTCTTTCTGTTTGGAGTCTGTACTAATGGAACTGCAATACATGAGGGATCTAAAACATTTTCCTGTAACCAATACTAAGTATTTCCATTTGATAACCCACTTAATTTTTAAAAAGCACAAATCCTGATATATATATTTTAAAAGAACTTAAAGCTTTCTTTATAAAATATTTACAAACTACTCTTGATCAGAACAAAAATAAATTTATACTTACAGTGTGCTTTACAAGGATCAAAATTCACAAGATGCAAGATTTTTCATGCTTATTTAATATAGAAATTAGTCAAATTTCTATAAACAAATGCCATACAGGATCCATGATTATATTCCTACAAATTCTCTTTCTGATAAATAGAGGAGAAGTGTAGGGTGTTGGAAGGTCCCAAGCGATAGTCTTAAATGGTAGAGAAAGATAAATACTGCTTAAAAAATGGTGTTAGCTGTTCCTCAAATTTATTTTTCTCTCATATACAAGTTGGGTAGTCATATACTTTAAAATGCTCCTTGAAAAAAAGAAAATACTTGTAATTGCTGTTAGAAAAACCTTTTTTAAAATATGTAAAGTGAGTATATACTGAAGACTGGACAGTTTACCTTCAGGCCCGCTGATGAAATTAGTTTACTTGAATAAAATTTTACTCTTAACAACTGCATCTGATATACAGCAATAAAGTATATTTTCATAGAGTATTAATTTTGCTTTCCGAAAACGGCATCTACTTCTATTGGAAAATTTCAAAATTTTCTCCCAAATCATACACATAAAGATGTACCTGAACAAAAATTATTTAATAGTACCAGAAGATAACACTGGAGGATTATTTCCCTCTTAACAAATAACAGATCGTTACTGCGTTGTTAACTATGACCATAGTTGTTATTTTTTGTTTGTTTGCTTGTACTTTCTTTTCTTTTTTTCTTCTTCTTTTTTTTTTTTTTGAGATGGAGTCTCACCCTCTCTCCAGACTGGAGTGCAGTGGCATGATCTCAGCTCACTGCAACATCCGTCTCCCGGGTTCAAGCGATTACCCTGCCTCAGCCTCCCGAGTAGCTGGGACTACAGGTGCACACTACCATGCCCAGCTAATTTTTGTATTTTCAGTAGAGATGGGGTTTCACCATCTTGGCCGGGCTGGCCTTGAACTCCTGACTTCGTGATCCACCCGCCTTAGCCTCCCAAAGTGGTGAGATTACAGGTGTGAGCCACCGTACCCAGCCTGTACTTTCTTATTTTTTCCAGTTACTTCATTTTTTCATATGTGTTGAAATATGTGTTGAAAACCTGGTATGTACTGTTCTCCTAGGTGAAGAGTGAAAAAAATAGATAAATATCCAGTATCTTGGAGCTTTCCTCCTACTTGAGGGAGACACAGTGAAGAATAACGTAATAAATAGTAAATGTAAGAAACAAATTATTAGAAGATGATAAGTGTTGTGGAAAATAAAATAGACGTGGGAAATAGGGCTTGTGGTGCTGAGGGTTGGGGCACAGGTTTCAGTGTTCCACAGGAAAATTGGGGTAGGCCTTACTATTGATACAATAAAAATAATATAAGAGAAATTATGAAAATAGTTAACATGTTTGCTGTTTTTCTTCTTATAGCTGGAATAGTCAAATGATTTCAGTTCGTGAAGCCAAAGCCATTCCGAGGCCTGATGGTATTGAATGGAGAAATAAATACATCTGTGTAGAAGGTAGTTTTCTGTTTACCATCCAGTATCATCATGGTACTAAGAGAATTACTTGAGTAATTTCAGCTGTGTTTCAGTTAAAAGTAATACATTTATGTCTGAAGTGATTTGTAAGTCTTTTAGTTTAAAAATTTTAATTTTAAAGAAAATCATTTAAAATTTTGTAGGTGTGAGAAATAATAAACATAAACTTTAGGCATTCACCCTTTCTAGTTGGTAAAATTTAAGCTGTCTTTATCCCTCTTGTGGTTGATGGACAATTTCATGACTTACAGATGGAAGAAAATAGAATCTTTATATATGATTCTTATATTGACATACAATCAGTTATTTTATATTCTTTTGCACTTAAAATATTACTTAGTACAAGTTGGACTTTTATAAATAGAAATTGATTTTGCTTTAAAATTAAATGATCTGAAGAAATTTTCTTCTCTAAAATTAATTTACATGTAGTTGAATATATCCTTGAGACATTTTGAGTGAGTAGAAAACTGACTTCAGGAGACAAAATTATTCTCGTAGATGCTAAATTGAAGACCTCTGTAAATCTGGAGGTTAAAAAGTATAAGTAGTTGAGAATCAGCATTTGTAGAAAACATCAGATTTTGGATATTTTAATCTTGAATTATATGCAGTATTTTAAGAGTTTGTGAATATGAAATTAAATCTCCTGCTTTGGTGTGCTAATAAATTGCACTGGGTGGACATTATTTTAGTTACTTGTGTTCAGTTGAATACTAAACACTGTTCTAAAGTGCTGTGATGATGCAATCCAGTACAATTTGGGTTTTGACCTTATTCTGTTAAGGAAAAGAACCCCACAATACTGTGATAGTAGACTCCTTTTTAACATAGCCTTTCTAAGCAATGAAAATAAGCAAAAGAGTACTTAAAATTATGGACCTGTGTAGATTATATGATAAATCTAAAGTTTTGACCTTTCCATCAGATTCCCTATTCTTCCATACTTTTTCTAGGTCTTTGCCCTCAGTTACCTTTCCTCTTACCAACAACTTCATTCTTTCTCTCTCCAGTCCTTCCCTTTCAGCTTTAATACATACATAGGTCTTCTCATTCTTGAAAAATACTCTTTATTTGGTCCTACTGGTTCTTCTAGGCATTTTTCTCCTTTTTCAGTGCTAAAATTCTTAATTGCTGGTAATTTTTACCTACTGCTGGCATTATTTTAGACATTTCATCTCATTCCTGATGCCTTTAGTTATCCTTGTCTTCTCATTATGATCTTCAGTTTCCTTGTACTCTTCTGGTTTCTTCCTATCTCTCTATATGTATTCTTCTCTCTTGTGGGTGAAGGGTGAGTGGGATGGTGGTGTGAACATGGAAGGTATATATATTGGAGACACACATACATAAAAACTGTTCCTTTGCTTTTTTCCTGTCTTCTGTTTGCTTTTCTCTTTTCTCTTTTCTTTTCTGCCAAATTTCTCATGCAAGTTACTTCACTGTATCTTTTTTCTTTCTTTCTTTTTTTTTTTTTTTTTGGAGATGGAGTCTCTCTCTTTTGCCAGGCTGGAGTGCAGTGGTGCAACCTCGGCTCACTGCAACCTCCACCTCCCGGGTTCAAGTGATTCCCCTGTCGCAGCCTCGCGAGTAGCTGGAACTACAGGCACGCGCCACCATGCCCAGCTAATTTTTGTATTTTTAGTAGACATGGGCTTTCACCATGTCGGCCAGGATGGTGTCGATCTCTTGACCTTGTGATCCACTCGCTTTGGCCTCCCAAAGTGCTGGGATTACAGGCGTGAGCCACCATGTCTGGCCAGACTTAACTGTATCTTTTTCTAAACCGTCCACTTGGGCCATAACTCCCTGCATTGTCTTCCATTTTCTCCAGTATTGAACCTCTACCTTCAAAGGACAAATCAGCTTTTAAGTTAAAATTAAATTTAAAGTTACCTTTCTGTGATATTTAACATTAACTGCCTCTCTTAGATATAATGCTTTCTTCTTTTTGATGACTTTTATTATTTTCCTAAGGGTAGGTCTTTGACACTAATTTTTCAGAAACCTTACACACATTTATGATTTAGACTTAACACACCTATGCTGATGACTTTCATTTTTAATCACCTTCTCCCTTGAATTTTATCTAACTTATTAGGCAGTTCATAGTATATTAAGCTTTTCTGTATACATAAATCTAATAAAGATATTAGGCTGATTTTATAGGTCAAAACTGTCACATATTGACATCAAACCTAAAAAAGAAACTGTAGCTCTCATTTTAATAATGTTTTCTGTACATGTGCGTTTAACATTGCAGAACCTTTTGATGGAACAAATACAGCCAGAGCAGTGCATGAAAAGCAGAAATTTGACATGATCAAGGATCAATTTTTAAAGGTAAACAATGCATTAGATCAACCCTAGAAGCATTAGTAGACCAGTATGCTTTAAACAGGAGAAAATATATATGTAATAGGACAGAATGGTTTCTCTTTTGTGAATCCATTAATAATAGCATGATAGGGAACTTATTATTTGAATTTAGTTAAACTTTTCCTTCAAAGAGATCTGGCTCTGTTTTTATTCGCATTGCTTTCACTTTCATAGAAATAAGCATTTTCTCTTTTCTTTTTGAGACGGAGCTTCACTCTTGTTGCCCAGGCTGGAGTGCAGTGGCACAATATCAGCTCACTGCATCCTGCACCTCCCAGGTTCAAGGGATTCTCCTGCTCAGCCTCCCAAGTAGCTCAGATTACAGGCGTGTGCCACCACACCTGGCTTATTTTATTTTTATTTTTATTTTTTGTAGAGACAGGGTTTCACCATGTTAGTCAGACTGGTCTCAAACTCCTGACCTCAGGTGATTCACCTGTCTCTTCCTCCCAAAGTGCTGGTATTACAGGCATGAGCCACCGTGCATGCCCTGCCGAAGTAAACATTTTCATAGTGAGCTTATTAAATTTCCAAAATGAGTAAAACCTAATGGACTCTTTTCCTTCCTTAGTATATTGGGGGAATTTATTGTGGCCTTAGAAGGAAACTGATGTCTGATCCATGCTTTTTTTAATGTATACCCCACTGTCACAGGAATTAGAGTGCCGTTTTATTTTTGTTTATATTTTGGAAAGTTAAAATTTATGTATGTGTCTGTGTCTATAGTATGAATTTATTCATCAGTGATGTTGTTAGATGTGGTTTTAATCTTCAAGGACTTCCACAACACATTGTAGAAATGCATTGATTGATATATGTATTGAGACATGGAGGGGAGGGAAAGCTTCGTAGAAGAAAAAGATGAGAAAACTGCAAAGATCATTTTAGGGGCGTACTTTTTCATTATTCAGACGTACAAGTGGATTTTATTTTAATGATAATTTAAAATACAAGTATTGAGGCATGAATATCACTGGAGCCTAGGAGTTTGAGGCTGCAGTGGGCTATTATCAAGTTGCTGCACTTCAAGCCTAGACAACAGAGTGAGAGACTCCACCTCTTAAAAAAAAAAATGAATAAAAATAATGGCCAGGTGCAGTGGTTCACACCTGTAATCCAAACACTTTGTGAGGCCAAGGCAGGAGGATTGCTTGAGGCCAGGAGTTTAAGACCAGCCTGGGCAACGCATAGCAAGACATAGTTCACACACACGACATAGTTAACACACATACACACACACACACACCCCCCACTCCACCCCACCCCTGGGTGTAGTGTTATGCACCTGTGTCTTAGCTAGTGGGGATGCTGAGTAGGGAGAAAGGCCTTGAGCCCAGGAGGTTGAGGGTGCAGTGAGCTGTGATTGTGCCACTGCACTCCAGCCTGAGCATGAGTAATAGAGTGAGACCCTGTTTCAAATAAATAAATAGATAAAATATAAGTATTCTATTACTTATATTTTGTTGGATATATCCAACAAAAGGATATATCATTGAAGCTATCCTTCAAATCAGACTTTCTTAATTTGGCAACCAGAATAGAAAATTTGTCCTATAGAAATTCTTTAATTTTAAAACGAATATTCAAGAGAGAATATTTTCGTCCATCAGATTAAATTGAGAACTCAAAAATAGCAATGCTACATTTGTGTTCTTATTGATGAGTGAGCTTTCATTTAGGATTGTTTAGTTGTAAAACCAGTACTTTTAGACAATTGAATAATTGACATGAGACTAGAATACAAAGATCTGCAGTCACCAAGTAGTGAGACAGATTTTTAGCTTGTGAACAAGTTTCTTTTCTTCTCCTTATCCATTCAAATCACTGTTATTTTCCAGAGGCATACATAAAGTACCTTATTGTAAATTTACTTTCTCCTTCGTAAATACTATATATATATATTTTTGAGACAGGGTCTTGCTCTATTACCCAGACTCATGCAGCCTCAATCTCTTGGGCTCAATGATCCACCTCAGCCTCGTGAGTGCTGGGACTATAGGCGTGTGCCACCATACCCAGCCAATTTTTATATTGTTTGTATAGACAGGGTTTCACCATGTTGCCCAGGCTGGCCTTGAGCTCCTGGGCTCAACTGATCTGCCCACCTCAGCCTCCCAGAATTCTGGAATTACAGGCATGAGACACTGTACCCAGTCCCATAAATACTATTTTTAATGGAAAAAGCTAGTAAAGATGTAAGACAGTCAATCAAATAATTGAAATAATACTCTCTTCTCAAATCCAGAGTTTTTGTTTGCTATTTTAGATCGAATTAATCTGTGAATAAATATTGTCAGTTGTATCTTTCAGTACCACCTTTGTGCCCATTTCTTTATTAATGAATTGGAACCATAAAAATACAGAGTTTTTAAATAACATTTTATTTTCTGATGACAGAAACAATACTTACACTGTGTTAAAACTTGGAAAATAAAACCCAAAGAACCAGCCTGGGCAATACAATGAGACCTCTCGTCTCTACAAAAAAATTTAAAAATTAGCCGAGCGTGGTGGCACACGCCTGTAATCCCAGCTACTCAGGAGGCTGGGGTGGGGGAATCTCTTGAGCCTGGAAGATGGAAGTTGTAGTGAGCCGAGACTGCACCACTGCACTCCAGCTTGGGTGGCAGGGCGAGACCTTATCTCAAAAAAAGAAAAAACTCAAGGAAAAAACTATTCAAAATTTTACCACCTAGAGAGAACCAACTGTTAACATTATTTTAAACTCTCAGTCTTTTGTTCTGTATAAATTTCAGGTTTTAAGAATGATTTTTCTTTCTCTCCCAGTCATGGCACAGATTGAAAAACAAGAGAGATTTGAACAGTATACTACCTGTAAGAGCTGCTGTCCTGAAAAGATAACTGGCCTCTATTTCTTAATAAATTCTTCCAAGAAATAAAGAACAATAGTTTCATCGTAATACATTATGTTTACCTCCATCATAATTGCTTTTTTCATAGTTCTTGTTTTCATTTTTTATTTTAAAAGACATATAAAGATTGCATATTTTATTATGACATTTCCTAATAAAACCCTTTGATTTAAAATAAAATGTATTTTGAAAATGTTTACATTGATGATTAGTAATATTATGGCATGCGTTTTCAGGTGATCAGATAAAATATATTTTGCGAAATTACCTGAACAAATAAAAGTTTTGATACAACTTCAATTAATTGTAACACATGCTAATCCTGAAGAGATGTGTGGAATTTTGGAAGGGGTCTAATTCATACATGCTTAAAGTCTAACCTACATTATTAGATAGTTTGTTGTCAAAGTCTGTTCTAGTAAAGTGAAGGTTCAAGTCAGTTGTTCAGTTACTTGAAGCAAAACGAAATCATTTCAGTCAAATCACTGCAGAGTCATGAAATACTGAACAATTGCCTTAAGTCTTTGCTTTGCTTGACTCACTGGGATAGACTGAGGCTTCGGGTGTGTCTGTATTAGCATTTCATTAGTACTTCACATGCTTTTGATGTACTCTTGAGATTGCTTTAAATTTTGTATTGAAACAACAATACATTTTGCACTGTAGTAATAGGAGCACTAACTCTTACAACAGTTAGTGAATTGTTTTAAAGAATCAGTTCAGTGTAGACATTTTGAAAAGATTGTTTCCTGTGCTTTATGATAGCTTAGTATAATGTGCACTTCTGCTTTACTTGCCGTTTTCCTGCTCTATTTTCTCTGTGACATGAAGCAACAGAAACTGAGAGATCAAAGTTAAGATTATATCCTGTTTGTAGTATCAGATATTTTTCTGTGTACAATTATAGGATTGTAATCTAAACTGGAATTTTTAGACAGTAAGCCACTACAAAATGTTTTAGATAAGACACAATAAAATTATTATAAATAAAAGCTTAATATTTGTAAAAAATCTCTTTTTCAGTATTTCTTTTTTCACATGAAAGAAGTAGTGGTGGCTGCTAAACAAAAAAAGCTACAGTGTTTATTAAGGTTGTTTTGATTTATGTAAATATTTATAAATTGGTCAGTGCCTATAAATTTAAATATAAAAGTCATCTTGAAAAGTTTTAACTTTTCAAAAGGACTATGTCCAACATTTTTTAGACCTGCTGTAGTAAACTTTGTACCTCTAACAGTATTTTTTTTTTTTTTTTTGCAGACCAAATGCTAAAACTTTTGCTTTTCTTTGACTTGTAAAGGTGCACATTTTGATTTCTTCTTTAAGTTCAAATTTTTGTATGTCAAATGCAATAAATTTATATAGTGGACATTTGTTGAGGTGTTTTCTTTTTTCTTCTGTGAAAGTCTTTGCTTTTGAGATGAGACGGAGGCTGTAGTTATCATCTAAAACTGAACTAAATCTACTTATTAGCCAGCTAACCACATCAATATCTTAGGTCTCTGGCACTATGAGGAATGAAAGTTTACACATAGTAAGTGTTTTAGATTCCTGATGTGTAACACTTTTTATGCATTTGAGCTTTTCATATTTTGGGGGGTGGGGGGGATTTTTCCTAAAATTTACATTGTGCATCTCTTAATGAGAATGTACTGAGTAGAGTTAATATTCTAGTGATGACTGTGTAATCGTTATAAGCATTAGTCTTAGTACTATTCAGTAATAATTGTGCAACTTTCAGGGATGGGTAAGTATGTACCCTTTGCCTCTACAGTATTATGACATTTCCTAATAAAACCCCAGAATTTACCATGGTGTGGACTCCACTGTCAAGTGTTCTCTCAGTTTTCAATGGCCCCATCCTTACTGCTGCTTCTTTTCACTTGTTTTACTATGAAAAACAGATCAAGAAGTCACTAAACCTAGATTCAATTCTAAATCAGTAGACTGAGGCCTAAAATTATGCACATGTGACTGGCCAAATATGTCAGATAAGTGAACTGTTAATATATGAGAGAATTTTCTAGACTTTTATTAATCTCAATTATTCGTTTGGTGAGTACTAAATTATTTTCTGTTTGTGTTATCTGTCCATTCCTGTATGTAGTTGTCCCTCAGTATATTGAGGGATTGGTTCCAGGCCACCCCCATCCTCTTCAGATACCAAAATCCGCAGATGCTCAAGTCCCTTATAAAAAATGACGTAGTATTTGCATATATCCTACACACATTCTCCTGTATACTTTAAAT
Source organism: Rhinopithecus bieti (assembly GCF_001698545.2). NCBI lineage: Eukaryota > Metazoa > Chordata > Mammalia > Primates > Cercopithecidae > Rhinopithecus > Rhinopithecus bieti. Next base: position 1,096,160 of record NW_016805021.1, read on the forward strand.
CATCTCTAAATTACCTGATACCTAATACAATGTAAATGCTATGTAAATAGTTGTTATACTGTATTGTTTAGGGAATAATAATGACAAGAAAAAAAAGTCTATACCTGTTTAGTACAGATGGAACCATTCTTCCTCCCTCTCCCTCCCCCCCCCCCCCCAAATATTTTTCATCCTTGGTTGAATTCACAAATCCTACATGGATACGGAGGGCTGACTGTGTTTGCATATGTTGTTAAAGTGGTGTTTAAAATGTGCAATCTGTACTACAATTCCAAATTTTGGATTGATTTGAACTAGGATATTTGCAAATAAATCTCATGGACATTAATGTTTGTAAGAAATTTTTAATTAAATGATGGAAGGAACATAGAATGGCTACCTGTGGTTTTGATTAGTGTGTAACAGATTCCCACAGCTGCGATTGAATTCCTTTTGTCCTGGATGAGCATGGTCATTTGGGATTACTGATGGTAAAGTTTAGCTGGTGTTAAGAGAATAAATATTGCTGATGCTAAATCTGGTTTAGTGAACTGTGGAAGTCTTGACTCTGCTGTTTTCCCTCCTTATGTCCCACTAGCTGATGTATCTATACTGTAATTCAAAGATTTACAGTTCATTAGCTACAGATGTATGCTTAGCAACCAGTGTAACTGGTGAATAATCCCCAGCTTACAGTCATATTTAACAACTCTGTGACTTGCTATAATTAAAAATAAATGTTAACTTCTAGCCATCAAATCATTCTCATGAAATGAGTATCTTTATTGTAAAGATACCTCAATTTGTACAGTCAGCAGGTCTGGTTCTGTTCTCTTCAGGGAGCATCCATTATATGTACCTGCTGTGTGCTAGCTACTTTGCTAGTGTGTAGGCTTGTAAAGGATGGGAATGTTGGGACAAAGATGAGTAGTAAACTTACAAAGTCTGCTGGGGAAGGAGATACAAACATAATCTGTATAGGATTATGTGGGAACCTGAAAGAGGTACAGAGTTTAACTTTGGGATTTCAGAGAAAGGTATCTTGAATGATGGGTATCCTGGTAAAAATGGGACGAACCTTTGAGGCAGAAGGAATTGTGTAAAGACACAGTGGAATGACTTGACAATGTTGGGAACTCCTGACTTCTAAAGAGAGCTGACCAGCTGGGCGCGGGGGCTCACACTTGTAATTCCAGCACTTTGGGAGGCTGAGGTTGGCGGATCACCTGAGGTCAGGAGTTCGAGGCTAGGCTAGCCAACATGGTAAAACCCCGTCTCTACTAAAAATACAAAAATTAGCCAGGCATGGTGGTGGGTGCCTGTTATCCCACCTACTGGGAGGCTGAGACAGGAGAATCGCTTGAACCCAGGAAGTGGAAGTTGCACCGAGCCGAGATCGCGACATCGCACTCCAGCCTGGGAGACAAGAGCAAGATTGCGTCTCAAAAAAAAAAATACACTGCTACACTGGACAGGTAAAACATGGCCTGTTAGGCAACCGTTACCTTTGTGAGGATGTTGGGGTTTAGGCTTTGAGCAGTGGGAAGCCATTGAGGGGTTTTAACCACAACTTGATCCAGGGAAAGGTTTGGGGCCTTTGGGCCAGTTTCAGACAAAACTTAGCTTTTTGCTAACGTGGGGGAAATTGCTCCTTCTCAAGGTTTAAGATGAGTGGAGATAAAGTTTCCTGGCTCAATAACAGGGACCACTGAGCAAGAAAATATACAGTATATTGACTTGCGATATAAAGGGAGCCGGGACGGAATAATGGTTCAAAACTGGGCTTTTGAGCAGGGCAGCTTTGTTTCTCATTGGGTCACTTTACTAGCAATGAGAGCCTGAGCTGCTGGAGCTCTTCGGAGCCTCAGTTTCCTCATCTGGGAAACCAGCACTACAGTAAAACCTTCTACAGGTACCACCGCAGAATCGAGGTAATGAAAGCGAGACTCTTAGCAGAGTGCGTGGTAGTTAAGTGCCCCGCTCAGGATGTAGTTATTGTTTGAGATAAAGGGTCCAAAAAGTAGTTCAAAACCGAAAAGACTCACTCTGGAGGAAATAGAGACGGGGCTAGGTTGTATTTCCTCCTTTGAACCCCCTGGTGCAGCCGGAGCCCGCGCTCCTTAAAATGATCTCCAGTTGTCCGAAAGGCCCTCCAGGGATCTGGCGAAACGGGGGCGGGGGAGGGCTCGAGGAAGAGGAGAAGCTGAGCCCGGGCCCCAGAAGCTTGGTGGCGAAACTTTGACGCCTTCTATTTAAAGTCGCGGGGCTCGCCCGCCCCCGGCGCCTGGAACCGGAGCCGCCCCCGCAGGGGCAGGGCTGGGAGGGCAGGGGCCAGAGCAGTCGGAGGGAGAACACCAGGCGCGGCGCGGGCGGCTCCGGCTCCGACTCCGGCCCCGGCCCGGGAGAGGCGATGGCGAGCCGCGATAGCAACCACGCTGGCGAGAGCTTTCTCGGCTCCGACGGGGACGACGAGGCGACCCGGGAGCTGGAGACAGAGGAGGAGTCGGAGGGGGAGGAGGACGAGACGGCGGCGGAGTCGGAGGAGGAGCCGGACGCCAGGTAGCGCGAGCCTCTCTCCTCGGCCCAGGGCCTGCAGGGCAGCTAGCAGCTCCCTCGCTTGTTTGCTTTAAGTTTTTAAGCTCTGGGGTTGTTTCCCTCAAGTTAGGCACTTACTCTCTGGGTGCACAGCCGTTTAAAAGAACTTGAAGGTGAAGGTGCTCGCTGTCAGCTGGAGTGACAGGCCCGCCTGCAGCAGAGTTCATTACCCCCGCCCCCAGCTCCTTGTGACTCGCTGCTCTTGTTTATTCCTGAGGATTTGCTTAGGTCCTGCCTAACTGCCGAAATGTGCTGGAACGCGTACATCTGGCCCAAGGCACAGGAACAATCGCTAAATCCTGAGCTAGAGAAGGGGGTGGGGTGGAGGCGGTGAAGGCGCACTGGTACCTTCAGATGAATGGCGGTCTCCCCGGCGGCCTAGCACTGGACTAGGCTGCAATAAGGTGACCTTATTTTGATACAAAGGCCCATAAATTCTTTGGGGGAAAAGAAGCATGAGTTTCATTATTCTCTGTTCTTCAAGCCCTACTTCTTTTTTCCAGGTCCCAAGTATCAGTTTCCGTGAATGTGATGAAGTAATACTATGTAAAAAAGATGCGCCTCCCACCCTTCGATCTCCCACCCTCCGTCCCTTTCTTTAAGAAGGCCCTAAAATGAGAATAATAGAAATAATCTAATCTCTATTTGGATTTGCTTCAACCTTCACTGGTTCTCCTTGAGTATGGGTTTTGGGTTTTTTCCCTGACTGTGCGTCAGTCAGTGATGTCTCTTTTTCAGTCTGTTCGTAACAGTGGAAAGGCTTTGAAGGTGGCAGGTGGGTGTGTACCATCTCAGAACGCCCAGCTTACCTAATCAAAGCCAGCAAAGCCGATGTTGAAGAAGTAGCCCATAGAGTGGCATTGAGGAGGATGGACGGTCAGGCAAGAAGTCCTGAATGCATGTCACATGTTTACCAAGCAACTACCAAGTGGGAAGCAAGCACAGTCCCTGGCCTCAAGGACTTTGTGGAAAAAGTTCCCCTAACTTTCTCCCCTGTGGGGAAACGTTTCCCTGACATGGGGAGTGTGAGGCTATATAGAGGTGGAGGGAAGGACGGTGGGTACTGTGCAAGGGCAGAAGAGGGAGTATTGGGCTGGAGCTGCCTTGAAGTAGTGGGTAGGGACTACAAACAGGAAGAGCGGAGGAGAAGGCACCTGTAGGAAGTGGATCAGGGAGTAGGGGACCTGTGATCCCTTGGCAGTGTTGAGAAGGGGAAGTCTGTCAACCCCAGCTTTTATTACCTTTCCCTTACTGTTGTCTGCGATCCTCATATCCTTGCCCAACCACATTTACAACCAAGAGAATCTGAAAACTCATTTACACTAAAATGTGAGCAGCTGACAGTTCACCACTTTGGGGTTGTATTGCCATTTGACAAAGGTCAAGGCCTTCAGAAAAGGATATGATTTGTCTGCAGTAAACTTCAGCCTGCTCTGACTACAGACAGTAAGGTGGACACCAGGTAAAGAGGTCAGAATAAATAGAGTGGAGGGAAACATGAGAGAATATGGAAAATGGAGGCCTGGAAAAAGCATCCAATTTATTTTTTATTAGATGACAAGGGTAGCAGGAAGTCAGCAAAACTTCTGGATTTAGGAAAAGCACATGTTGACAAAAAAGCGTCAAACTCTGTAAAATATTTGAAGAGACTGATTCTGAGTCAACTATGAGTGACCAGTGGCCTGTGACACAGCCTGCAGGAGATCCTGAGAACATGTGGCCAAGGTGGTTGTGGGACAGCTTAATTTTACACATTTTAGGGAGACATGGGACCTCAATCAAATACATGTAAGATGTACATTGGTTTGGTCCAGAAAGGTGGGAAAACTGAAGGGAGTGGGGGCTTCTAGATTATAGGTAGGTTTAAGTTTTTTCTGATTGGCAATTGGTTGAAAGAGTTAAGTTATTCTCTTCAGACTTGGAATCAGTGGAAAGGAATGTCTGGGTTATGATAAGGGAATGTTGGGACCAAAGTTTTCTCATGCAGGTGAAGCCTCCAGGTAGCCAGCTTGAGAGAGAATAGATTGTAAATGTTTCTTATCAGACTGAAAGAGTTGTTCTATCAGTAATTCCAAAAGGGAGGGGGATGTAGTGAGGCATGTTCCATCTCCCCACCCATCATGGCCTGAGTGAGTTTTTCAGGTTAGCTTTGGAATGCCCTTGCTGAAAGGAGGGATCCGTTCAGACGGTCAGGGGGCTTAGAATTTTATTTTGGTTTACAAATCTTTATTTTAAAATTCAAAAGGCACAAAGTAATCTGTAAACTTTCCTTTACCCTTTCAGGTATGATATGTAATTATCTATAGTAACCTTTCTGAATTGAGGAAAAATTCTCTTTAATTATAAAATGCTTTTGTCGTGGAGGAAAGCTCATCATTTACATACACCAACATGTATATTGGATCAGAGAACTATCCTGATATATCATCCAGTGATATGAATGTGACATATAGCATCAAGAGGCCTGATTGTGAATCCTGTTAATTGTTCCATAATGGGCAAATTCTGTCCTCTTTGAGCCCAGTTTTCTCATCTGTAAAATAATAAGAACTCCTAATTCATCAGGTTGTCGTAAGGATTGCATAAATTATGTGAATGTGTGGAGGAGTGCTTGGTTCTTAGTAGCTTCCCATTAAGCTTTAGTTTCTTTGATTCCATCAGATGAGTCATTATTAGCAGGAAGGCTCTACCTTCTGCCCACTGTTCATCCATGAAGGGAGAGATGGTCTCAGCTTTCAGTATAAATAATGATCCTATTTCATTTTTTATTTATTCATTCACTAAACATTCATGGAGTGCCTACTATTAGTATTTGCCATAGACAATGCAAGGTGCTGGGGATACAAAAATAACTAAGAATCCATTACCGTCCTCATGTTTACATTCTAGTTGGGGAAACAGAAAAATATAATTATGTCGTTAGCTGTTAGAAGAGATTTAAGGAAGAAAAGGTCTGCGTGAGACACCTCAAAGTCTTGGGATCCATACTACCTGGAAGGGTTGGAGAAGGCTTCATCATTGCAGCGGTGTTTTGAATCATAATAAAATGCCTCACAGTGCTTGTAGTTTGTGGATATCAAAAAATATTTTTATGTTTCTAAAACTTCACCAGAGAACTTTTGTGAAAGGCAGATTATAAAACCCACAGGATTTTAGAGCTAGCAGAGGCTTTAGAAGTATCTGTTCCCAACCGGTCTGACTTTAGATTCAGAAACTGAGTGTCAGGAGTCGTTTGCTCAAAGTCACACTTTTTTTTTTTTTGAGGCAGGGTCTCACTCTCGTTGTCCAGACTGGAGTACAGTGGCATGATCATGGCTCACTGCAGCCTTAACTAACCAGGCTCAGGTGATCCTCCCACCTCAGCCTCCTGAGTAGCTGGGACTACAGCTGTGCATCACCAGGCTGGCTAATTTTTTGTATTTTTATAAGAGACAGGGTTTTGCCATGTTGCCCAGGCTGGTCTTGAACTGCTTGGCCCAAGCAATCCATCTGCCTCAGCCTCCCAAAGTGCTGAGATTATAGGCATGAGCCACCGTACCCGGTCTGCCACAGAATTTTTTGGAGTAGAATTAGGAGTAGACCCCAGTCTGGACTCCAGTTTAATGTTCATTAATTTATTCATTTGGCAGATATTTATTGAACTCCTACAATGTGCCAAAAACTTCCTGGGCACAAGGAATACAGCTGTGAACAAAATAAATAAGGTCTCTGCCCTGCTAAAACTCACTCCAGTTTGGGGAGACAAATAAATAAAACATATAGTATGTCAAGTGGTAATACATTATGAGGACAAAACAGCAGGATAAACAGGTGGGATGTATTTGAATGAGGTGGTAAAGAAAGCCTCTCTGATGAGGTGACATTTGAGCAGATACTGAAGGAATGAGTTTCTAGGCAAAGGGAAGACCAGGTGCAACGGCACTGAGGCAGGGATATGTGTCTTGTTTGAGGAACACAAGGAGGTCAGGATGCTGGAACAGAGTAAGGTAAGGGAGAGAGTGGTCAGAGTCGAGGCTAAGAGATAGTTGAGTTGCAGATCATGTACGGCTTTGTAGCCCATGGTAAGGACTTTAAATTTTATTCTGAGTAAAATTGGAAGCTATGTTCTGTCTACTATACCAGTCTGGATAAAAACAAACAAACAAACAAACAAACAAACAAACAAAAAACAAGGAAAGCACAGTGATTCCTTTAAATAATAAGCACCTATATATTTGTGTTTTCATTTTACTAGTATTTATTAAACACCATGTGCCAAACGCTATGTTAAATGTTTCAAACTCATGGTTTCCTGTATAGAGAGGAGACAGAAGTAAATACAACTGTTATTTTTGTATTTCTCTTGCTGTAGACCAGTGAAAGCTAACTCTTTCAGCCTTTCCCACAGATCACTTAGAAACTTTTCAGCATTTTTATTTTGGGTCATTCTCTGATGATCAATTTTCGTTTCTCTATTTAAGCACAGAGGATTTTTGCTACAGCAGTACCCAAAACTTAAAAATCACCTTCAGTTGCAGCTTTGCCAGTGCTTCTATAAAACAGGTCTGTCTAAGCTGACAGAATTAAAATTATTAGTGACATTCACATTTAACTAGTCCTTGTAGGAAATCAACCTTTTGGAAGGTGCAGAGAATTTGTAAGTGGTTTTCGTTATCAGTACAGAGCACTCTGTTTCCGTATATCTATTTATATGGTGTCTCCCACAGATGTGCTTACCTAGGTTTTTTGACAAGTGTGTTATTTGAGCCAGCCTTCTTCTGAGGTCAGTGGAAAGAGCTCAGAATGGGAGGGGTGACTGCTCAGGATGCCAGAGGCTGAGGGAGGATAGAAGATAACATAGTCACTTGTAGCCAGAAACTGAAGAGCTATTTAAGTGTTGGCTGCATGGATATTATATGTCCTTGGTAAGACTTTGACTCAACGAAGAGTCAAACACAGCAAGAGTTGGAATTATCATTATTTTTTCTTTAAAAGGCAAACTTACTAAAAGTGTAGGACATACTGATAAAATTTTACATAAAAAAAGTCTATATTCCCTGGATATTCTGAAAACAGGCTTTATGAAAACCTAATCTTCTTTAGTCGGTAAGCCAAATTCCCCTTCCTACCAACATGACTTAAGAGAATCAAATACAAGAGACAGGTTGTGGCTGTACATGAAAATAACCTTTGATTTAGTCCAGCATTAGCCTATAGAAATATAAGGTGAGCCACATATTTAATTTTAAATTTTCTAATAGCCACATTTTAAAAAGTAGAAAGAAACAAGTGACATGAATGTTAGTAATCATTTAACCCAATATCCAAAGTATTACCATTTCAACATGTAATCAGTGAAAAACTTATTAGAGATATCTTACACTATTTTGTACTAAGTCTCTGAAATTTGATGTTTTTTAAATACTTATAGCATGTCTCAATTCATCTTACCTAACCACATTTCGAGTGCTTCATAGCCACATGTGGCTAGTGGCTATCATACTGGACAATGCAGGTCTGATAATACCTAGAAATCTGCTAGCTTCATTGGAATCTGGAGAATTGCTGCGTTGGTAATAAGTTCTATATGCCAGGCCCTGTGCTGGATACCAGGGACACAAAGAGGATTGGATGACACAGTTGTTTTCCCTCAAGGAGCTCAGTCTGGTGAGTGGAAGCGGTTAATTTCAATGTGATATCATAAGCACTACACTAAGGATATTAACAGAGGAATATCCAAAGACGTTCTTCCTAAAATGAGATTTAGAAAGATTTCTGTAGAGTGACACTGCGATTGGGCAGAAAGATATTCCAGGCACAATATGTGGTTAGGTATTCCTTTAGTTACTGGTTCCAGCTCTTGTGCTGCTAATTGCTGCTCTGTCTAAACTTTCTTGTTATTATCCAGAGTCATCTCAGGATTTTTTAGGGTTGAGAATATTTGTTGATTGGATAAGTGAATGGTGTGAATAAATAAATGAATAAATGAGTGTGTGAGTCAAGGGCAAGTCTTCCAGACTTCTACAAGAAGCAAGTTTAGTTGGGATATTGAACTTGTAAGATCAGGTAAGACTTTTGTTGGTTGTTGGCAGTTCATTTACCAGGGATTGATAATGCCCAGTGACTCTGGAAAGGCAGTAGCTTGGAGGGAACAGTGACAAGTACTGAAGGATTGTTCAATTAAGGTGTCTGCAGTCATCAGTGCCCCCTTCTGTGACTTGTCAGAAAGTCACCCCTAGACTGATCCTTCAGCTAGATCATAGATGGAAAAATAAGAACAGACTTTGCTTTTGCTCAGAGAAAATTTTCTGTTAAGACAACCAAAGTGAATTCAGTTCCAAAATTCTTCAGCCTAATCTGATAAAGTCCAAGATATGGGGGAAAATTAATTGATGCTACTGTTCAGTCCACCAAACTAAATGCTCAGAGCCCTCTCAGGGAGCTGTTAATGTGTTTTCTTCATGTAAGTATGCCTCCTTTTAAGAAAAATTCACTTGCAAAATTGAAATTTACATTCACTGTTGTATACCATAAATATATACAATTTTGATTAAGAAAACTTAGAGAAATTTACATTCATTACAAATTTCCTCCTAATGGCTGATTTCACAAGGGCACTTAAATTGTTGATTTATAAATAAAATTAATTTCTTCCATTTAAAGAAATGTTTTTATTGGCCAGGCGCGGTGGCTCATGCCTATAATCCCAGCAGTTTGGAAGGCCGAGAGGGGCGGATCACCTGAGGTCAGGAGTTCGAGACCAGCCTGGCCAATATGGTGAAACCCCATCTCTACTAAAAATACAAAAATTAGCTGGGTGTGGTGGTGCATGCCTGTAATCTCAGCTACTTAAGAGGCTGAGGCAGGATAATCACTTGAACCCGGGAGGTGGAGGTTGCAGTGAGCTGACACCATGCCATTGCACTCCAACCTGGGCAAAGAGAGCAAAACTCCGTCTCAAAAAAAACAAAAAACAAAACAAACAAAAAACAATGTATTTACTGTAAGAAAAGAGGCTTATTCATTCAAAATATATTTACTGTGGGCCTATTGTGTGCCAGGCAATATAAACATGGAGTGAACAAAACAGGTAAAGTTATGAATCGTCAAAGTTTAGCCTCTGGGAAGGACAGGTATTAAATAAATAATCTCATAAGTAATTAGCTAAAGCAAATGCATTGGTACAATGAATTGGACCTAGGGAGCTGAGGTAGGGACCTGCTAGGACCCTCAAGTCCCAGTCTCTGAAGCCTCCTTGCTTCAGAGACTCCCTGGGAGTTTTCAGTCAGCCTCTGGTCCCTCTTGTTAGTCCTTCTCCATCTGCCTACAACAAAAGGTTTCACTGTCCTCTAATGAGAGTCTGGCAAGACAGCCTGGCTGCTGATGACTCTTATCCTAGAAGGGACTTCACACGTCATCTCCTTTACCCTCATGCTTCTGATGAGTGAACAGAGGCCCAGATAAGAGGAGGGAAACCATCACTTAGTCAAGGAACATCTAATCTCTTCCAAGCACTATCACTTGTTATTTGGAGTTATTTTTACAATAGCTCTGTGATATAGGCAGTGTTTTCATTCCCATGCTGAGTAATTTACCTAATTTCAGACAGCTGGTAAGTAGCACAGCTAGGATTCTAACCCCAGTCTACTGGCAGGGCCCGTGCTGGAACCATCATCAGTTCAGTGCTCACCTCAAGATTACATAATGTGTATATTACACACACCTGTTTTCATTAGCCAATTTATTTCTTTTATATTTGAGTACAATTTTGCTATTTTTAAATAATCATTTCAATTCAAACTTTTTTAAAGGTAAAAGCATCAAAGACTCAAAAAATCTGCATAGTAGCTAATCTTGACCAGCATCTTAGCAATATTAAGTTTCCTGATGTGTAATAATGAGAGTAGATCTTATCTTTAAAAATAGATATTAGGCAATCCAGTGTGACTGCATTTTCATAAGGCCAAAGATAGTAGCACCAAAATAACTTCCTTATATGCTGTATGGGATCATGTAACAAACTTGCAACAGTTATTTACCATAATATGTATAAAATTCAGATTCTCTGTTTAAAAGACAATTTATATTAGTTTTGGCATCATGAACTTTGAAGTTTTTCTATTTATTTATTTTTTCCCAAGAGGGCATGAGAAGAGATTGAGACAACTGACTTCAGCTCTTCTTAGAATTTTGGGAGCTCCAAGAAGAGCTTCAATAAATCCCCTAGTCATCCATCACAATTTTGAGCATAAATCAGGTTACATTTCATTAAAAAAAAAAAAAAAAACACCTGATAGAACTGAGAAGACCAAGATGATCATCCTGGCTGTGCCACTTACTATGTGACGTGGGGCAGGATACTTCGCCTCTCTGTGTCTTTACCACAACTTTCCCACTTTCTCCCTGACTGGCCCCTGTCTACCTCTCTCAGCTCATCTCATGCCACTGCATTTTCACGACACTCCAGCCAGCCGGCTAATGAGCCTGTTCCTCCATCCAGGTCTTTGCTCTTGCTGTCTGCTCTCTCTGGAATGCTTCTTTAAATCCACTATTCAGGTTTTGGTGCAAATGACACTTTCTTAAAGAGGCTTTCCTCAACTGCCATGCCGCATGGGCTTAGTTCACTCCCTTCATGTCTTTCACGGTCACGTTATTCATTATTTCACATTGCTCTTAATAGCACCTATCATTATCTGAAATTTTATTCGTTACTGCCACCACCAGAATAGAAACTCCATGAGGGAAGGGGCCTTGCTTCTCTGTTGCATTGCCAACAGCTAGAACACAGTGCCTGCTACAGAGTAGGTGCCTAATAAATGGTGGTTGTGGCCGGACACGGTGGCTCAAGCCTGTAATCCCAGCACTTTGGGAGGCCGAGGTGGGTAGAGCACTTGAAATCAGGAGTTTGAGACCAGCCTGGAGAACATGGTGAAACCCCATGTTTACTAAATATACAAAAATTACAGTGGCGGGCACCTGTAATCCCAGCTACTCGGGAGGCTGGGGCAGGAGAATCGCTTGAACCCAGGAGGAAGAGGTTGCAGTGAGCTGAGATGGCGCCACTGCACTCCAGCCTGGGTGACAGAGTGAGACTCTGTCTCAAACAACAACAGAAGAAAGAGAGAGAGAGAGAGAAGGAGGGATGGAGGGAGGGAGGGAGGTAGAGAGGGAGGGAGAGGGAGGGAGGGAGGGAGAGAGAGAGAGAGAAAGAGAAAGAGAGTGAAAGAAAGAGATGTTGAATGCATGAGTAGTTGGGGTTCACCATAACATTTTATCCCTAGGATCTCAGTTCCTTCTGTCTGATGCACACCACTCGTATTACCACCCTCCTAACAAATTATCTTGTTCTTTATTATCCTCATGCCAGGATAATAAAAGGCATGGAGAGTGAAAACCGAGCAGTGGTCATTGATCTGGCAAAATGCAAGTCTATAGAGAGAGATGAATAACTAATGGAAATGCAGACACCTTTGAAAGGGTTAATAGTTTAAGCCTATCAGCATCTGCTTTAGATTGAATTCAGTTTTGAATAGGTCCTTTCAAATACGGGATCTAGGTTACTCTCCTGGGAGAAGAGGATACTAGAAAGTGGAAAGAGGGAAGTGGGTGCCTAGAAGAGGAGAGGGCCCCCAGAGCACACTGGGTGCTACAGTTGTGCCTCAGTCTGTCCTGCTCACAGGAGTGAACCGAGGGTATCACCCAGGAAACTGCAGAAAACTGGCTGCAAACTCTTGGCCTCAGTCACTGATAACTGCAGGAGGGGGTGACATTCTTATTTCCCTGACTCCTCAGAGAATCCGATACAGAAGGGGAAGAGGAGCATGGACAGAGTTAACCGTATTGACATATAAACTAGAACTGCCTGAAAACCAAACGTGGAGTTAAAGCATCTGATAGAGTTAGGACCCCTAATGCATTTACATACTTGACTCCTTGGAAGAAAATTCTAGTGGAGTCCCTGGACACCATCCTAGGCGGGCAGGGAGATGCAGGGTAATACAACCTTTGTGGCTGGAGGGCCAAGTCCGAGAGAGGAATGCTGGCATCTGAATATCAGACCTTATTATCTGAATAACTGACTGGAATCAGTGGTCTACTTTACCTTAGAGAAAAATGGCAAGAAACGGCAACAACTCTTAGATTTTTCTTTCTCTTTCTGTTCCAGTTGATACTTGCTGCTCAACCTGCTACAGTTCCACTTGTCAATCTCATAAGTTTCCTTTGACTGAGTTTGCATAGTTTAACACTTTCATGAATTCAGAAACCCAGGCTTTAGTGACAACACTGCCACCGAACAGGTTTCATTTTGCTAGGAAAGCCTTATGTAAGTTATTTTCTCTAGGTGAGGAGTGCTGCTTTGGGTTCCAGAATCTTCACCAGTTAGGGTTTGGATTTGCAATAGAAGTAAACTGTGATCAATTTAAGCAGAAAATTGAGTGGTAGCTCATAAATCATGGGAAGGTTGGAGAACTAGTCATTAAACAGGAACAGTCCCTCAAACTATGCCTCGAAACTGCTCTGATGAATTATTTCAACTCAATTATAAAAAGACAACCCAATTTAAAAATAGGCAAAGGATCTGAGTAGAAGTTCTCTAAAGAAAATATGCAGATGTCCAGTGAGCACATGAAAAGATGGTCAACATCATTATCCATCAGATAAATGCCAGTTAAAACCACAACAAAACCTAAGTGTCTAGTAATGGATGAGTGGATAAGGAAAATGGGATATACAGACAAAATGGAATATTATTCTACTATAGAAACAATGAAATTCTATCAGTTGCAGTGATGTGGATGGATCTGGAGATCATTATGTTAAGGGATATAAGCCAAGCACAGATAAACAAATATCACATGTTCTCACTCAATGGGAGCTAAAAAAGATCTCATGAAGATAGAGAGTAGATCGGTGGTTACTTCAGGCCAGGAAGGGTAGCAGGGAGGGAGGGATGAAGACAGATTGATTAATGGGTACAAATATATACTTAGGGCTGGGCACAGTGGCTCACACCTGTAATCCCAACACTTTGGGAGGCTGAGGCAAGCAGATCACTTGAGGCCAGGAGTTCAAGACCAACCTGGCCAACATAGTGAAACCCCATTTCTAGTATTTAAAAAAAAAAAAAAAAAATTAGCTGGGTGTGGTAGTACATGCCTGTAGTCCCAGCAACTCAGACAGGAGAATCACTTGAACCCAGCAGATAGAGGTTGCAGTGAGTCAGGACTGCACCACTGCACTTCAGAGCAAACTCTGTCTCAAACAAACAAACATACACTTAGAAGAAATAATACCTGGTGTTTGATAGATCAGTAGCGTGATTGTAGTTAACATTAATTGACTGTACATTTCAAAATCTGTAGAAGAAAATAAATCAAATGTTCCTAAGGTAAAGAAAAAATAAATGTTTAAGGTAATGGATATCCTAATTACCCTGACTTGATTATATAAATGTCTCAAATGATCACATGTACTGAAAAAATATGTACAGCTATTACATATCAATAAAAAGAAATTAATTAAAATCTCACACACACATAAATAAAACCACAATAAGATACCACTTCACACTTCTAAGATGGCAAAGACAGATGTTGGGAGAGGATGTGGAAGCATCAGAATCCTCATATAACACTGGTAGGAATGTAAAATGTTACAACCACTTTAGAAAACAGTCTGGCAGTTTCTCAAACAGTTAAACATAGGCTTACCGTATGAGTCAGCAATTCCACTCCTAGGTATGTACTGGAGAGAAATGAACACATTTGTCCACATAAAAATCTGTACATTAATATTCATAGCAGCATTATTCATAATAGCCAATAAATGGAAACAACACAAATGTCCATTAAGTAATGAAGAGATAAAGAGGCCGGGTGCAGTGGCTCACACCTGTAATCCCAGCACTTTGGGAGGCCAAGGTGGGCGGATCATGAGGTCAGGAGATCGAGACCATCCTGGCTAACATGGTGAAACCCTGTCTCTACTAAAAATACGAAAAATTAGGCAGGCATGGTGGCTGTACTCCTACCTGTAGTGGTGGCTGCAGTCCCAGGCACCCATAGTCCCACCTACTTGGGAGGCTGAGGCAGGAGAATGGCGTGAACCCAGGAGGCGAAGCTTGCAGTGAATTGAGATCTTGCCACTGCACTCCAGTCTGGGTGACAGAGTGAGGCTCCGTCTCAAAAAAAAAAAAAAAAAAAGAGATAAAATGTGGGCTGGGTGCAGTGGCTCACACCTGTAATCCCAACCAATACTTTGGGAGGCCAAGGCAGGAAGATCATTTCCACCCTGAGTAACATGGTGAGACCCTGTTTCTACAAAAAAATTTAAAAATTAGCTGAGCATGGTATAGTTCTAGCTATTCTGGAGTCTGAAATGGGAAGGTTGCTTAGGCCCAGAAGTTTGAGGCTACGGCAAGCTATGATCTGCCACTGTACTCTAGCCTGGGCAACAGAGCAAGACCCTGTCTCAAAAAAAAGTGTTATATTCATACAATGGAATATTATTTGGGCATAAAAAGGAATGATGTACTGATATATACTATAACATGAATGGACCCTGAAAACTTTATGCTAAGTGAATAAGTCAGACACAAAGAAACACATATTGTATGGTTTCATTTATATGAAATTTCCAGAATAGGCAAATCTTTAGAGACCCAGAGTAGATTTGTGTTTGCCTAGAGCTGGAAGGGTGATGTGGAAGGGATTAGGGGTGATGCTTTAGGGGAATGGGGTGTCTTTTGGGGGTGATGAAAATGTGCTAAAATTATCTGTGGTGATGATCGCACAACTCTGTAAATATACTAAAAGGCATTGACTGGTACACTTTAAAAGGGTGAATTTTATAGTATGTGAATTATACCACAATAAAGCAGTTTTTAAAAAATCGTCTGGTGAGTAAACTGTTGCCATGGCTGGGGCACTAGATGTCACAATTTATGCTATTGCCACATCCACACCAGCAGTTCCATATTGCAGCAACTGGGACTCCTGCTACTGCCAGAGAGAACAAGGAGCTACACATCTGTTTGTTTCCTCAGTAGCTCTCAAGTCAGTCTAAAAAGGGACGTGAAGGTCATCACTAGGAGAGTATCTAGTGCTGTCAGTTCTGTCTCCTCAGGCCCCCCAAGGTGAGGAATCCACCAAGTGGGAAGAGAGAGTATTTGCTCAACTGTCTTTTTGGATGTCAGATGTCTGCTGGATCAGCAAGGGGCCCCGGGCTGGGCTGTTCTTCAGATGTTGTTACCTGACCCTCAGATCATTTAACACAGGATGCAGTATATTTTGCTATTTCTGTGGATGTACAACACTTTGTTTAAGCAATAGAATAAATTGGTTAATATTTCCCAAGGAAATTGAATTGAAAATACAACATAGATCAGTGAACAGATAAAACCATATGAGGTTGAAGTTTTCCCCCATTAAATATCAGCTGAATCTGAGTATTCACTGTTTATTCCAGCATGAACATTCCATTTTACAGTAAGAACAAAGAAGTCTTTCACTCTGGCCTCAATATGACCTGTCTTACACACCTTGGTATTTCTGCTTTGGGGTTTCAAAACTCCTTTGAAATCCTGTCACTGTTTGCTATTATCAGGAAGTTAATTCCTTCTAAAGCCTTTTGGTCTGTATGCCTAGGGTAATCCTCCTTTGGAGAATTGTCACCATCTCACAGGTGGGCTATAATAGAGTGTATGTATGACCCTGGTTCGGGGGGAAATCAGATTCTAGTAGTGTCAGATTTTCTTCTCTGGTAAGTTGGAAATGGAGGCATCAAGATTCTCTTTAGTTAGCTTTAGAAAAGGGGCTTGGAGGACGTTTCTCAACTTTTTGGAGATCTAGTCAACTTTATTTTGATCTTTTCTTGAAAATTATTAATTTTTCTATCAGTCAAAAAATATTCTAGGGCCAGAAATGGTGGCACATGCCTGTAATCCCAACACTGAAAGGCTGAGGCAGAAGGATCGATGAAGCCCAGGAGTTTGAGGCCAGCCTTGTCAACACAGGGAGAGCCTATCTCTACAAAAAATTAGCCTGGGATGGTGGTGCACGCCTGTAGTCCTGGCTACTTGGGAAGCCGAGGTGGGAGGATCGCTTGAACCCAGAGGTCAAGGCTGCAGTGAGCTATGATTGCACCAGCTTGGGCAGCAAAGTGAGACTGTGTTAAAAAAAAAATTCTAAAGGTACGTCCTGAAACTGTCCAAACTGCCCAAGATGTGGTAAAGAAGAATATTAGCTAAAATTGCTGAGCATAATTTGGTGTCTAAGATGGTGTCCAGGGAAAAAAAAAAGGTATATTTAATGCTAAATAAAAACTATCTGTCAAGGCAGGAATCCCAGAGTGTAGAAGGGTGGGGAGGTGACAATCTGTAGGGAAAGGGTGTGACCCCCACTGTGGGTCTGAATGCTGTATCACACTCAAGTGTGTTCTAAAATCTTAAAACAGTTCGCCCAAAGTAGAGCAACCAGAATTCTATGAACATACCCTGTGTTCAAGGGTCTGAAAGCCATTTGAACTGGTCCTATCACCCAGGAGAGGCTCCATCCTTTATCAAAGCAAGTCATGCCAACAAGCAGAAGTTTTCCTACCCCTTTATTTTCATTCTCTTGGATGTAGAGATTAGAAGAGGGAAAAGCAATAAAATAACTTTTCTGAAAGCCAGGAGTCCCTGCCTTTGTTCTTGGTTGATCTCTTAATCTCTTTGGGAAATAATTTTCTGTTACTGAGGGTGCCATTTGGCTACAGCCATGTTGAGAGAGAGAGAGAGAGAGAGAGAGAGAGAGAGAGAAGACTTGCAGAGACAAGGAGAGACCAGAGCCAAATTGACACATCAGAGATAGAGTAGCTCCCTTGACTCCTGATGGTTTTCCTGTTTCCCCTTCACTGGGAGGCCTGGATATACCTCTGGCCTCTGGATCCTATGAGAAGTCTTTATTTCTTTAAAATAAAGACCCTCTATTTAAGCTAGCCTAAAAGAGTTTGTTTCTTATCACCACAAGTGCCTTAACCCCTTCTTAACATTTCTAACAGCTTTAAAAAAATTTTCTCCTGGCCGGGTGCAGTGGCTCAAGCCTGTAATCCCAGCATTTTGGGAGGCTGAGGTAGATGGATCATGAAGTCAGGAATTCAAGACCAGCCTGGCCAATATGGTGAAACCCCGTCTCTACTAAAAATACAAAAATTAGTGGGGCGTGGTGGCACACGCCTGTAGTCCCAGCTACTCAGGAGGCTGAGGCAGGAGAATTGCTTGAACCTGGGAGGCATAGGCTGCGGTGAGGCGAATTGTGCCAGTGCACTCCAGCCTGGGTGATAGAGCGAGACTCAGTCCCGATAAGATAAGACAAAATGAGATAAGATAAGGTAAGATAAGATAAAGATAGAGATAAGATAAGATGAAAAATTTTTCTCTTGCAGGCCTTGGCAACACATGTGTTCTAACCCAGAGCTAGCCAAAAGAACCCCCTAGAACTGGAGTTATGCCCTACATGTCCAGAAATTATATATATATA
>NW_016805021.1:1114541-1118151 GCF_001698545.2 Rhinopithecus bieti
TATATATATATATATATATATTTTACAATCAGGAATGTTTTGGACATCAATAACCCCAACGGTGAAACCCAAAGCTACCATTAGCCCTTAATCACCGCAACATGCCTGCAGAAAATTTTAAAACCTGCTTCAGATTTGAAAGAACTTTTATTTCCCAACCACACATCTTCCCATTGCAAGTATTTTAAACTTGATTGAACAGAGTTACAGACCTGAAGAAAGGTCTATAGTGACCTAACACCAACTTAAGCATATACCATCCAGGAGCTGGTAGAGAAAAGGTCTTGATCAATCTCAATCTCAGTTTGATCTCACAAATCAGAGTCTAGGACTTTCTTTCAATCTCTACTGGAGTTCTCTTGGAGAACTGAATACTGGCAGTTCTCTGGAATACACTGTTGATAGCCACTTGACCTCTTTGAACTTCAGACTCTGAAAGAAGTAGTTACTGCTACCTGCTTCACAGGTACATGTGGGGGTAAATGAGAATGGAGATGCACAAGGACATCATATGTTCCTGGCACAGAGTGGGACATGGGCGAGTGTCAGTTTCCTCTTCTGTCCCTTCCCCATCATCTACTAGTACCCTGAACATGAGTTGTTTCCTAGGTTCATGTTGCCATTTCTAGCAATGCTATTCGTCAGCCAGCACTCCTTACCCTGCATCCTTAGTTGAGCTGCACTCCTAGATGCACAAATAACTCTTCTTAGTTTTTTTGCTTTGTTTTAATTTTAAATCAAAACTAGGTGTGAACTCCAGTGTGGACTGCACCTATCCTCACTGGTGTCTTTTGTCTAATTTTCTTGGTATGGCTTGTCAGAAAATGTTAAAGCTTTCTTGTTAGTATTTGAATACATTTCAGGGTCCTAAATGACGAGTGTTAAAGCCCCACTGCAAGAATTGTCATCTTTGAACAGAACAGGGCCAGGAATGATGCACCTGCAGCCACTGAGACATACAAGCAGAACGGCCCACTCAGCATAACTTTATGAATGGTTCTGGCACTAGAGAGGATTTCATTTTACATTTCTATTTGTTTAGGGACTGTGTGTAGCTTGCCTTTGGAACACAAAATGCACACTCAAAGATGTTGACTAAGTGAATGAATAATAGATGATGATGAATCAATGAATTCAATGAGTAATGAATGATATAGGGAAGAATAATTAGAGAACATATTAATTTTGCTTAGTTACACTTTCTGGAGGTAATCATTATTAAAGAGGTCCTTTTGCCTTATTATAGGCTTATTAATAAAGTGAGTTTATGTATCTTGTATCTTCAAAGTTTGGACTTCACAAGGTTAATTCAACACTGAAAAGGAAAAGGAAGAGAAGAAAAGTATTTTCATTTGTCATTTGCCAAGTATGATACGAGATGTTTTACATATTATTTCAACATAACTACCTTATAAAGTAGATATTAGCCACCCTGTTGAACTGATGATGACCTTCAAGCCCGGGAAAGGAAGGGGAAGTCATTTGCCTGAGCTCACACAGTGCCTTAGTCTGTTCTTACTGCTATACCAAAATACCTAAGACTGAGTAATTTAGAAATAACAGAACTTTATTTCTCAGAGTTCTGGAGGCTGGGAAGTCCAAGATCAAGGCGCTGCAGATTCAGTGTCTGGTGAGGGCTTGAGCCTACTTGCTAAGTCCTCACACAGTGGATGGGCAAAAGGCCCTAGGGTGCTCCCTTCAACCTCTTTCATAAGATTGCCAATCCCATTTGTGAGGGCTCCATCCTCATGACTTAATCATCTCCTAATGATCCCAGCTATTAATGCTATCACATTAGTGATTATGTTTCAATATATGAATTTTGTGAGACACATTCAGACCATAGCACATAGCTAGTAAGTAATGAAGCCGGGATTTAAACCTAGGTTGCTCTGAGGTCAAAAATACTATTTCTGCCATTACCGCTTGCTGTTTCTATCCCATGGACTTAAGATAATGACACATAGTTTCTGTCTCAAGAAACTTATTGTTAGGCTGGGCGTGGTGGCTCACGCCTGTAATCTGAGCACTTTGGGAGGCCGAGGTGGGCGGATCATGAGGTCAGGAGATCAAGACCATCCTGGCTAACATGGTGAAACCCCGTCTCTACTAAAAAATACAAAAAAATTAGCCAGGCATGGTGGCGGGCGCCTGTAGACCCAGCTACTTGGAAGGCTGAGGCAGAAGAATGGTGTGAACCCGGGAACCGGAGCTTGCAGCCTGGGCGACAGAGCAAGACGCCGTCTCAAAAAAAAAAAAAAAAAGAAAAGAAACTTATCGTTAAGTAGAAGACACATGGCAAATACTAATTATAATAATAGAAAGTAACATTTGGCCGGGCATAGTGGCTCACACCTATAATCCCAGCACTTTGGGAGGCCAAGGCAGGCAGATCACGAGGTCAGGAAATTGAGACCATCCTGGCTAACACTGTGAAACCCTGTCTCTACTAAAAATACAAAAATAAAACTAGCTGGGCATGGTGGCGGTTGCCTGTAGTCCCAGCTACTCAGGAGGCTGAGGCAGGACAGTGGCGTGAACCCAGGAGGTGGAGCTTGCAGTGAGATTGCGCCACTGCACTCCAGCCTGGGAGACAGAGTGCGACTCTGTCTCAAAAAAAAAAAAAGAAAGTAACATTTTAAAAAATGGAGCTGGGTGTGGTGGCTCATTCCTTTAATCCCAGCCCTCTGGGAGGTTGAGGTGGGTAGATCACTTGAGGCCAGGAGTTCGACACTGGCCTGGCCAACATGGTGAAACCCTGTCTCTACTAAAAATACAAAAAAGTTAGCCAGGTGTGGTGGCTCACACACGTAATCCCAGCTCCTTAGGAGGCTGAGGCACAAGAATCGGTTCAACCCGGGAGCAGAGGTTGCAGTAAGCTGAGATCATGCCACTGTACTCCACTCTGTCACTCTGGGTGACAGAGCAAGACCCTGTCTCAAATTTTTTTTTTTAAGTTAATTTAATTTAATTTTTAAAAAAAGGTAGAGTTACCAGAGAAGTACTCTACTGAATTCCAGTAAATCTAAAGTATTGTATTTCATAGATGAAAGTGAGATAAGAGCCAGCTCAGTGACACTTTGGTTTTCTACAAACAGGTATCCAGACAGGGCTCACATGGTACCCAGTGTTGATAAGAGTATGGGTAAGAATGTGTGGCTCTCCTACACACTACTGATTGGAATGCAAATTAATCAATCTCTCTGGAGAGAAAAATTGTCAATATGTGTAAAAAGCCTGAAAAAATGATTTTGCTTTTGAGTCTCAAATTCTACTGCCATATTATTCTAAGGAAAAAAATGTGCTGAAAGATGTATCTGTAAGTATGTTTGTCAGAGTTAGTACAGAAAAAACTTGGAAACAATCTTAATGTTCAGAAACGGGGTACTGGGTAAAGAAAGTGTTATATGATGGAATGCTATGTTAACTATTAAATAGGAAGTGGTGGAACTGCAGTGATCAAAGTGTGGTTTCCTTTCAAGGCATCCATAAGATCCAAACTATTTTTATAGTAGTTCTAAAACATTATTTGCATTTTCCACTTTCATTCTCTCATGACTGTATGGAGGATGAAAAGCTCATTGATTTTTTTTTTTTTTTTTTTTTTTTT